>NC_058404.1:71895033-72195033 GCF_002201575.2 Neomonachus schauinslandi | reverse complement strand
CAACAGAATTTGGTCTTTCAATTGTATATTTGAACAAATACTCCCTCCCCCGCCATTAGTCTCTGAATACACATCAGGACTAAGGTTTTTAAATTGCGAGAAGACAAGATGCAGCTGAAGCCTATACAGAAACTGACTTTAAATACTTTTTTTTTTGAAAATGATGCAATGACAATATGAGAATTTCACAGGTTACATTTGAATTCAAATAAACATCTTAAAAATCATATTTCAAGTTATAGAAAAAAACATCTTTCTAGTGCTCCTAAGAGGGAAAATACTCAGAAGATTACAGAATGATTCTAGTCCTTGCCCGTGGCTTAGATGCCCATTGTCATGTATTATTCCTTTTAAGTGAAAGGGTCAAGAGGCTGACTATTCAGGGTTTTGAACTTTTTTTTTTTTTTAAAGATTTTATTTATTTATTTGACACAGAGAGAGACAGCGAGAGAGGGAACACAAGCAGGGGGAGTGGGAAAGGGAGAAGCAGGCTTCCCGCCGAGCCGGGAGCCCAATGTGGGACTTGATCCCGGGACTCCAGATCATGACCTGAGCCGAAGGCAGTTGCTTAACCACCTGAGCCACCCAGGTGCCCCAGGGTTTTGAACTTTTAAGAAAAGCAAGATACTGAAGACATATTTTGCAGTCATAAAGTAGATTAAATAAATGAGAGAATAGTCAAGAACAAACAGGCAACAATTTCACTGCTGCCACTTTCCTGTTATTTTTGGCCTTACCCTGCCCCTCTTTCCTATTGGTGAGGAGGGGACAGTTCAAACTAAATCAAATGAGGATGCTTGTCATATATTCCTGTGCCTTCCTTAGATACTCTTATGTAATTTTTAAATTAAATACCTGGGACTTGTGCTATCTGTACAAAAGAGTAAATATAGTTTAGGAATTGAGAAAATGTAAATAAACATTCCATGCATAATTAACCCAGAAATTATTTTAAATGACCTAAATTAGGATTGCTAAATATCAATGGCAATTTACCTGTTTAACCTGAGTGTTCATTCAGACTTTAAGACACAAGGTTATATCTACATTGATCAAATGAACAAGCAGATGGCTCAGTATCTAAGCCTCTTATCAAGGGGAAATGAAGCAAATTGGTAATTTTTTCCATTTTAATTCTCTTGTTTGTACACAAAAAAGCATTAAAAAGTGATTGTTGTTTGATTTTGTTTCCCTCAGGGTCTCAAGTTGGGAAGAGAGGTGTTCATCAGGTAGTGAAATCATCACATGATATACCACCTTACACCAGTTAGAATGGCAAAAATGGACAGGGAAAGAAACAACAAATGTTGGAGAGGTTGTGGAGAAAGGGGAACCCTCTTACACTGTTGGTGGGAATGCAAGTTGGTACAGCCACTTTGGAAAACAGTGTGGAGGTTCCTCAAAAATTTAAAAATAGAGCTACCCTATGACCCAGCAATTGCACTACTGGGTATTTACCCCAAAGACACAGATGTAGTGAAAAGAAGGGCCATATGCACCCCAATGTTCATAGCAGCCATGTCCGCAATAGCCAAACTGTGGAAAGAGCCAAGATGCCCTTCAACAGATGAATGGATAAAGAAGATGTGGTCCATATATACAATGGAATATTACTCAGCCATCAGAAAGGATGAATACCCAACTTTTACATCAACATGGATGGGACTGGAGGAGATTATGCTAAGTGAAATAAGTCAAACAGAGAAAATCAATTATCATATGGTTTCACTTATTTGTGGAACATAAGGAATAACATGGAGGACATTAGGAGAAGGAAGGGAAAAATGGGAGGGGGGGGAATTGGAGGGAGAAATGAACCATGAGAGACTATGGACCTGAGAAACAAACAGGGTTTTAGAGGGGAGGGGGGAGGGGGGATGGGTCAGCCCGGTGATGGGTATTAAGGAGGGCACGTACTGCATGGAGCACTGGGTGTTATACGAAAACAATGGATCGTGGATCACCACATCAAAAACTAATGATGTATTGTATGGTGACTAACATAACATAATAAAATTAAAAAGAAAAAGAAATGTAAAGTTGAAAGTATTACAAATGTTGAAGAGAGACACGGGGTTAATTGCTCTCTGACAGAGTTATTTGACCTGCTACGCTCCGTGTGGGATTATTTCCTTTAGGAAGTAACTTCTAGTTAGTGACTTCTAACTCAAAAACTAATTAAGCAAAGAGATGTATCCCCAAGAATTGATGTTGGATAATTTATACCTACAAATAATTTTCTCTATGGAAACAAGATGTACTGTAACATTAAATCTGCAGGAGCAATGGGAAAGGAAGAATTGCTCAGCAACTTCTGAAGAACAGAAGATGTCTGAATAATTCTCTCTCACTCTCTCTGCCATTATCCCTTATTCATTTATTTGTTCCCTTATTTGTTGGCATATTAGCAGGATGTCCCCCTAGATTAGCGCTGGTCAAAATAAGATACACATTTACATGATCTGGGAAGCTTGCTAACTTTACAGATCACATCTTTCACTCCCACGAGATTCCTTGCCTGCAGGACCTATCAGGGGTCTCAGAACCTGTATTGCTATGAGAGACCTCAGATGACTTCGATAATGGGAAGCCTAACACCACAGTTTAACAAACGAAGCCCTAGTTTATGGAACCGTATTCCACATTTGTATTTTCTCTGCTATACTTATCTTGATGTAATCTTAGTATTCTACCTAGGATACAATATATAATCCACTCAACAGAAGGCAATATTTACATTTTCTGTATGCCTTTCCTGTGACAGGTAAAGTTAATTAAGTAATTGGCATCTTCAAACAAAACAATTTCTTTATCAGATTTGATGTGTTAGCAAGCAAAGAGCAAGATGAATGAATCAGTCAAAACCCTTATTAGAGCTATTTTTTATACTGCCACAAAAGAGAAGAAAATTTAAAAATGCCAGAGGACAGAATGTCTAGAAGAGTGTCATACTCGCTAATATTTGCTCTTACTTAATAGTGTTGAAAGAATAACTCGGTGATGATAAGGAAAATGTAGACCAAATCCCAGCAAATGGAATTTTCATTCAAGTGTGGTCTAGATGTTAAAGGATTAAATCGAACGTCTCAGTAATTATTTCGAAGAGTCAACAAAAAATCCTGAACATATTACCCATGTGTGACAATGTGGTTTTCAGAGGTTTAGGAGGTTCTGCTGCTAAAATCCCCACATAGAAACAGAACCAGAAGTACATCTCTTGCACATATTGGCTGGTGCTGATCATTCCACAGCCCCTTTCCCTCAGCTTCACTTTTCTGGTAAGATTCTTCCCATGGCAGGCAACTCAATGCGAATTACCTCTAAGGTTTTCCTGAGAAGAGGTTATGATGGAAGGAAAGAGAAGAAGAAGAAAAAAAAAACACTAAAGAAAACATTCACACACTTTACCTTTTAAACTTTTAAGGAGTCATGGAAGGAGGAAAGAAAGACAGTGAAGAGAATGGACATATGCTAACATAACAATCTCGAACAGAGGTGGTGTCACCATGGCCTCAAAGAGAATGAAGTTGAGGGCGATTATAGACTGAATTCGGGGGAGTTTGGAATGGCTGGAATGACTGAAAATAAATAGGAATCTGAGAGAAAGGTGTCTATGTCCTTTGAGCGTGTGATTTTACTTGTGTCTAGATTTGAGTTTGGAGTAGTAGTTTGAATTAGGGAAGAGACAAAGGTAACCAAAAAGCATACCAATATGGGCGCAGGGAAGGGGTGTAGGTGCTTCAAGGAGGGGAGAGACTCTGAGTTGAGAATGGGGAGGATGTAGGACAGAATCACATGTGGGCACTTGAGTTCCACCCAGTGCCACAGAATCAGACCCTCTCATCTGTGTATTTACAAAGTGCCATGTGTGATTCTAACATGGACCTTAGTTTGGAAGAGCTACCCTGGGCTGTGGGGTTTGAGGAAAGAACTATGTGGATAGGACAGCAAATCTCCTATTCATTTTAAGAGATTTCATGGATATCTGAATAATAGTTTCAGTATGCTTTTATATGATACTTATTATTTTCATTAGTCAAAATAAAAGGTTAACTTAAGAAAATTTGAGAAGAAAGATGAAAGAACAAAATCACAGTTTGCATGGCATAAATATAGTTAGTTAGCTTTGGGGTATATTTTCCTGCCGGTCATTTTTCAGAATCATATTTTAAAAATATATGGTCATATTAAGCATACAGCTTTTTTGCATTTAAAAATGAATATTCTATTGTACTAACATTTTCCGTGTGATTCGATAGTTTTCCCAGTAATGATTTTAGTAGTGCTATAACATTTGAATTATTATTATATTATGCATAGATATCAGATTTCTGGATAAACCTAAAGTCACATATGGGAGTTTAAATACTCTGTATGTTTTACTAATCCAAAGACATAAAGTTTCAGTCAATCAAGATGAATAAGCTCTATAACTCTACTGTACAACGTTGTACCTACAGTCAACAATCATGTGTTGTCCACTTAAAAAATCTAAGAGAATAGATCTCATGGGAAGTGTCCTTACTACAATAAAATAGAATACATACATACTTCTGATTTATGCTAGTAAGTGTCCCTTTTCTACTTTCCTTATGTGCCTGTATGTTCCTTCCCACCCTCCTTCCTATTTTCCTGTCTAGGAGGAGGTCTCTGTTGTCCATGCTAGGCTGGGATAAAGCAGAACAATTCAGAGGGTTCTGTAAAATACGGGCAGTGCATGCCTGCCTATGCACGCGAGCTTTCATGAAATCCTCTTTCTTTAACTATTTCTAACATAGTTTCCTGATAGTATCTTTCACTGAAAAAAATATCTTTCTTTTTTTGTTCTTTGTTTTTATTTCTTTTTAAAGATTTTATTTATTTATTTGACAGAGAGAGACAAAGCTAGAGAAGGAACACAAGCAGGGTGGTGGGAGAGGGAGAAGCAGGCTTCCCGCTGAGCAGGGAGCCTGATGCGGGGCTCGATCCCAGCATCCTGGGATCATGACCTGAATCGAAGGCAGACGCTTAACAACTGAGCCACCCAGGCACCCCATGTTTCTTTCTTTTTTAAAGATTTTATTTATTTATTTGACACAGAGAGTGAGAGAGAGCACAAGCAGGGGGAGTGGGAGAAGGAGAAGCAGGCTTCCCACTGAGCAGGGAGCCCAATGTGGGACTCGATCCCAGGACCCCAGGATCATGACCTGAACAGAAGGCAGACGCTTAACCAACTGAGCCACCCAGGTGCCCTGAAAAAATATTTTTCAAATCAAAAATTTCAAGTCCAATATTAAAAAACTCACATGATTAACTCAATGAAACGAACTCTTCCTACACGAACAAAATGTGACTCCCAGATAGACATGGCCCGAGGGCAGACAGGTCATGATGACTTCAAGGCCAAAACACACCTAACAAAGAGTGCCATTTATCAAGGAGTTAGGTACAAATAATTTTATAAGCATTTATGTCTTTAAAGTTTAATAGCCATTTGAAAAAACAAATGCACATAAATTGAAATAATGTAATATGTTTTCATTCTTAAGTAAATGAGGGACATATGTGTGTCTATTGGGCCCTGCACAATTTCACATGTCTTGAAATCAATTTGGAAAAGGCCACTCTCATTTCCTTTACTCAATGACTTTTCACATGGTGATTGTTTCTTATCGCAACAGCCACTAAAAACCCAGCTTCCCCAAAATATGATGTCACTGAAAGGCATGTAGTATAATTTAATGTTGAAACTGTGAACTAAATTCCAGCTATACTTTGTGCGGCATCTAATAGATGTCAAGTATCAGTAGCCAACAGATGTTAAGTATGGTTGTGATTTCTTCTAAAATTTAAACTATCACACGAGCTCCCATGTGAATTTGTTGTGGTAGCCAGGGCTGCATTGGTATACAGTTTGGGAACAATGGGCTTAGGGTCATCTGAAAATTTTCACTTCTATATCTTTCAGAGTCTATACCTAATGAAAACATTACATAGTATGAGCATGTATCAATAACTGTTCTTTCAGAGAGGGCAAATCAAGCACCAATTTATTAAATGTTATGATTAATTTACTATAACAAAACTTATTTTTAGATCATGTAATATCCCTTTGATATGAAGTAATATATATGATTTTTTTTAAAGATTTTATTTATTTATTTATTTGAGAGAGAGAGAGAGAGAGAGTGAGCATGAGCAGGGTGGAGAGGTAGAGGGAGAGGAAGAAGCGGGCTCCCTGGGACTCAACCCCAGGACCCTGAGATCATAACAAGAGCCAAAGTCAGACGCTTAACTGACTGAGCCACCCAGGCGCCCCTGATTTTTTTTTTTTTTAGTTGGGGAAAAGCTAAGCAATTTCATTGACTTTCACTGTCCGATGCCCTTAGCAATTTTAATACGTATATTTTCCCACCCCCCATTTTTCTTAAAGAGTTCTCAAGATTAATCTAAACATATTACTATGCTGTTCAAAATACTTGAGACCACTTAAATATGGTTCTATTCTTGGGGACCATAAGAAAACAGAACATGGGTAATAAATTAAGGAAAAGCTAATGAGAGATATCACAAGTAATGAGATACAAGGAATATTTTGAAGATTGCCAAAGCCAACCTGTGGAATTTCGAGAACTAAGACTGTGCTCTTACTCTAAAGTATTAAGAATGTAACTCATTTTATAGTTGGGAAAACTGAGGCTCAGAAGGATTAAATGACATTTCCATATTACACAGCGAACAAACCAGATTCAGTACAGTGCCCCAGATCCTCTGAGACCAACTTCTGTGCATTACTCAGCAATAAGACATGTATAGAGCAGACGTCTCCACAGTTCCTCCTGGGCTTTACTGCTCAGTGAAAGTTGTGTTGAGAATGCTGTAGTTAAATACTGGAATTGGCTATCAGGCAATGTTATGCTGTCATATTACCTGGGGTTTCTGAGAACAAGTTTAAGTACTATTCACCTTAAGTAAATCATTATGGGGAAAATCTATCTCAAGTTATTTATTTGCACCTATCACAATCACTATGTTCATCGAAGTGCAGGTATTGGAAACACCCCTTCTATTTTCATTGTGTATTCTTGCCACAGGGCTTCCATGGGCAGCGAAGATCTTAGAGTTTGCAGTCTCTGGCCCTGATAATTTTATGAACTGCAAGCCAAAGCAGAAAAATTCACTGTAGAATTTCTGAGGCTACTGTTCTTTTCCCAGAAGAGCCCCTTTTTAATGGATGTATCACACACACACACACACACACACACACACACACACACACAGATACATCCAAAATATATAAGGCAAAGGGATGACATTTCTCTCAGATCACTATCAGTTTCTTTCTTCCCTGTACACACATGCCCTTCTCTCCTGCAGAGGTGAAGTATATTCCTCTTCTCCCATTTTATAAGCTGGCCTGAGAGACTTGCTTCACCAAAAGAATGTAGCTGAAGAGATGTTCTGGGACTTGGGAGATCTGATCATGAGAAGCCTTGCAATTTCTGCCTGGGTCTCTTAGAATACTCTCTTTTGAAAGTTCTCTCTAGGGAAAGCCAGCCAGTAGTAAGTCTGACTGCTCTGAGTTTGCCATACTTGAAGAGAGATAAATACACAAGCTCCAGCTACTGGAAGCCAGCCCAGATCCAGACATGTGAGGGAAGGTACCATCTTAGAAGAGCATCCTACAGCCTCACCTCTCCATTTGTGGCCACATGGATCAGAGATGAATCACCTAACTGTTTCCCGAATTTCTGACCCATAATGAGCAGCATGAAATAACTGTTTTATGCCACTTGGTTTTAGGGGGTTTGTCAGGCAACAATGAAAAAACAGAGTGGGATGATCGTATGATATGTAAAAATTATATATAAATCTTTGACTTCTCATCTCTCAAGAGATACCAATAGTAATTTCATATGAGAGAGAGCTTTGATTTTGTTTGCATTTTTTCGAGAAAAATTAAAAATTAAATTTGTTTTGAGTATGATTCAAAACTATATATCAAATTATGTCTCTATATGCTACAAGGATAAACACTTATTAAATAAAATTGAAATTTCTAAAAGGGTGCATGTTTCCTCTTCAGCCATGGGCCTTCTGTGCATGTTTCGGATAATCAAATGAAAATTTGCATTGATTAAATTCTGAATTCCACATAAAAATGTCCTTTCCTCTGTTCCATGTAAAATTTGAACTGTGAATCATTTGCATTTAAATATCCTTTTAGATTTGGTTCCTTACCAGTCTCAATATCCATTTGGATGATCACTGAGAGATAAAAATTTCAGCAAAATGTTGCATATAGTGCTTACAAACCTGCTTAATCACTTTGAATCTGCAATTAAAAATTCAAAACAAAAATAAAAACTCCAAATCCATAGAGATAAAAATCATAGCAAATGATATTTATGCTCAATTTAGGATTTAGCATACATTTCACTTGGAATGACTAGTTAACTTTTCTTGAATGAGACACCTGTCTTCATAACATACTGTGGCCTACAAAATTTTAAAGAAAACCTAGCCTATCAGCTTCATGAAATGGACTATTTGCTGACCAATTTTTGCCCATCCACACATTTACTGGCCCACCTGTTACAAATGAGCCAACTTTGTAAGGATGTCGAAGGAAGTATTACCTTTTCATCACAAGTGTGACTAGACTGTCCAGTTTTTTAAAACTGAGTTGATCTTAAAGACTTGTTTAAAAAGTTAAAGCACCTCTAGCTCCACTCATATAAACTGGTCTCTTTTTTCTATGTCTACTTGACGCAACTTCCACCATATCTGTTCAGATATTAACTCCCACTGTGTCTTTTCCTGCCTGAAAGGAAAGGTAGACACATATCCAATCAGAAATCGATTTACAACCAATTGAGAATCCATATTATAACCAAATGGCCATTAGGATATCTAGGTTCCATTAGTTTTACTACAAGGGAGTATTATTGAAACTTTAAAAAGAATTCCTGTAAAAGGACTTAATAAACCTAAGGATAAATAAATAACTGAATTTATTGAACACTTAAATAAAGCAAGCTGGAATCAGTTTCAAATATCTTAAACACTATAATTGTTAAGCTAATTTGATTATTAATAGTTCCTAACTAGGGACTTGTTATTAGGTTTTGTTTGTTTAGTCTAAGTACATTATTTTATTAACATCATTGAGCTTTTCTTACATTACTGGAGTTTAGAGAATTCCTTGCTTGGGCTTGCTGCTCTCTCTTCTGGTGCTATAATCTTCCTCCCTTCCTAGGCTGCTGTCCTGATTTATGGGGCTTACTTCTTTCTCCTTCTGGAATCAGCTTCCACATTCCTGCTGCACTACACTGTTTTGTTTTGTCCAAGATTTAATTCAGTTTGGTATGACTTGAGAGTTATTTAATAGTCTTTCGGGGGGCGCCTGGGTGGCTCAGTTGGCTGAGGGTCCGACTCTTGGTTTCAGCTCGGGTCATGATCTCAGGATCATGGGATCAAGCCCCACGTTGGGCTTGCTCTCCTCGCTCAGTGGGGAGTCTGCTTAAGATTCTCTCTCTCCCTCTCCTTCTGCCCTCACCCCACCTTCTCACACTCTCTCTCTCTCTCTTAAATAAATAAAAATCTTAAAAGAAAAATCTTTCAGGAAACTTTGATGTTAAGGTGAGAAAAAAAACTAGCTTTCTGACAGGAATGACCCCAGGAGGACTTTCCATTAGGAATCAAAACATACTTTTTGGTTTTGGTGCTTTTAAAAAGTTTTTAAATTTAAAATTCAGTCTCCGTTCACTAGCCATATTTCAAGTGCCCAAAAGCCATGTGTGGATAGGTGGCTAATTTATTGGACAATGCAGGTATAGAACATTACCATCATTGCAGAAAGTTCTATTGGACAGCGATGTTTTAGATCATGTGTATTTCTTTCTATGCTTTTTTTTCTGCTTTCTTTTTTTATTAACATATAATGTATTATTTGTTTCAAGGGTACAGGTCTGTGATTCATGAGTCTTACACAGTTCACGGCGCTCACCATAGCACAAACCCTCCCCAATGTCTATCACCCAGCCACCCCATTCCTCCCACCCCCCTCCACTCCAGCAACCCTCAGTTTGTTTCCTGAGATTAAGAGTCTCTTACAGGGACGCCTGCGTGGCTCAGTGGTTAAGCGGCTGCCTTCAGCTCAGGTCATGATCCCAGGCTCCTGGGATCGAGTCCCGCATCGGGCTCCTTGCTCAGCAGGGAGCCTGCTTCTCCCTCTGCCTGCCGCTCCCCCTGCTTGTTCTCTCTCTCTCTCTCACAAATAAATAAATAAGAAATCTTTAAACAAACAACAAAAAAAGAGTCTCTTATGGTTTGTCTCCCTCTATGGTTTCATCTTGTTTCATTTTTCCCTCCCTTCCCCTATGATCCTCTCTTGTTTCTCAAATTCCTCATATCAGTGAGATCACATGATACTTGTCTTTCTCTGATTGACTTATTTCACTTAGCATAATACCCTCTAGTTCCATCCACGTCGTTGCAAATGGCAAGATTTCTTTTTTCTGATGGCTGTATAATATTCTATTGTATATGTATATGTATATATATATATATACCACATCTTCTTTATCCATTCATCTGTTGATTTTTATAATGGCTATAAGTTACTTTAAACAATGAAATTATTTACACCTTGGGGGAAGCTTCCTTGCTTTCAAAATAAATTTAAAATCCATGTCATGGTGCACTTTATCAAAAAAATGCATCATAAATGGTCTTTTATACCAATGTTATCTAACTTTGTCTTTTTAAACAAAGAGTTTGTGTGAAATTTCTTCATCGTAACTATATAAAATCCTGATTGTTCAGTTATTCGCCAGGTCCTTTACTTCAGAGTCTCACTGAGAACACCTATTCAACCCAAAGTGGAAAAGAAAGTTATTTATTTGGCAATTAATCTTTGGTTGTATTCCTTTTACATTTATGTTCACTGAGGAACGGTTTGTGGGGGAAGGGAAATGGTGGTCAAGTCATGTTTTATGTATTTGAGGAGGCTCATCAAACATCACGTACTAATATCAGAGGTTACACTATTGGAGACCCACAGGCCAGACAGCGGGTTATCTATCCATCACTATTCATTTTGGCCTGCGCAGATCTGACCCACCTGGGGGCTTGACTTTTCAAGAATTAATTTCCTTCGCTGAAAATTTGTAAGATGTTTCAGAATATGGATTTTTGTTCTCTTAAAATGTCAGATCTGACAATACTGAATTTAGATTTTTGCAAGGCAGCTCAGTGGAATCAGCAGCCTCCTCCTTCAGAAAAGGCATGTACTTTTGTGCGTTCAGGGATGTTGTAACACCCACCACTCCCTACTGTCTCCCACAGCTTAGCTTAGTATATGCATTTAGGTCATTGGCACCAGCCAGGTAGGCATCTGAGTTTGAGTCTGCTCCCTATTTGAGGAATAGTCGGCATATATTCTTCTTAGCTGTGGAATTGCCTGAGGAACTAAATGATTCGACACCAGAGGAATCAGGCAGCAATAATCTTGTCCTGTCTCAATTTGGATTACTCCATATTTCACCACTCCTTCCACAAACTTCTATCGGCATCTTCATAGGGTTTCTCGGCATTCATCAGAGTGGTTCGTTGTTACCATAGTACATAGCATAGGCACATCAAAGGGTATCAGTTAGATCTTAATGCACAAAAATATCATGAGTTAACTGCCAAAACTATTCTTTTTTTTAAAAAAGATTTTATTTATTTATTTGAGAGAGACAGAGCAAGAGCAAGAGCAAGAGAGAACACGAGCAAAGGGAGGGGCAGAGAGAGAGGCAGAAGCAGGACTCCCTGCAGAGCAGGGAGCTGGACCTGGCACTGGATCCCAGGATCCTGAGAACACGACCTGAGCTGAAATCAAGAGTCGGATGTTTAACCGACCGAGCCACCCAGGTGCCCCATTGCCAAAACTATTCTTGATAATATGACATGCGATAAAGCAACTTTAACATCAATTGATCGGTTTTTCATTCAGTTCTGTACTTTATTGGAAGAGACAGAGATCATTTAATCTTCTCGGAGCTCCTGAGGAGATGTCTGTGGAACTATGTGTGGTTTCTAAGACGCACACATGTCTGTATGGGAATAAGATAAATATTTGTATAAGAGTGCTAGGCTGCTTTTGAAAGCCAGTTATAACGGAGGCAAAAATGTTCATAGAATCAATGTCAGTCAAGTCAGTTGAGCCCTCCGAAGGAATTAATCTGATTGCTCATCTGCTTTCTTATATGTTTTTGTGGTTGTTATTTCAAGCCATTCCTAGCCTTCTAAAATTGCAACTGCCTGGTACAGAGTTCACTCTTCACAGGGGTAAATATATTAGGAAGCATTGAACTTGTTGCATAAAACACATGTGTGAGCAAGGAATATTTCCCCAAGGTAAGTAATATCTACCAAAATATTTTAAGTAGAATTGTGTAGAACATCTTGGATATTTCCAGTTCTGTTTACTTTTGTTTCTTGGTAATTGAAAAGCCCAAACTGCTTTGTTTTATAAATAATGTTTTATAAATAAATATGCTCCTGTAGGCATAATTCTACATTACCAGATGATCAATTTCAGATTACACTGTGTAAAGATGTTTACATATGCAGTATTATTAGTGTGTGGGCAAGCCCAGATAAGACTGAAAATCTAATCATCTTCAGGGGATGCCATAACTAATATTTTTGAAAAGTATTATTTTGAGTTGTTTAACTTTTTTTTTTTTTTCCTATTTCAGAGAAATTCCAAACAAACCAGTATGGGCATCCTCACTTCAGAAATGAAGAGACTGGTGCATAGAGGGAAAGTAATGTGTGCAAAACCTCAACACAGGATAGTTAAGAAAGACTTTAGTTTCCAATTTCAGGCATTTGTTTTCCTAACTTGGCAGGCTCTGCTGGCCCCTCTAAAAATGAACAAGGGAAAGAGAGACTGGTCGCAGACTTCTATAAGGAATGGCTCTAAACAGAGTTTCTGGGAGGAATCCCGAGGAAACAGACCTTGCAGCATTGTGGACTGACGCCACAGTCCTGTTTTGCTCAGATCCACTAACTCAGCTCGATGGGCTCAAGGCATTAGCAGAGGGCTTCTCCACAAAAAAGAGTATCCCAGAGGCACGCGCTCATAGAGGCACGAGTGGCTTGGGTCATGATCAAAGAGCGAAGGATCGGGAAATCAACTAACTGGAGAAAGAGACTGTGTTTCGTTTGTCACCCATTGTGTTCTCTTCCTATAGAGCTTTTGCCCGGAGCCAGAGCGCACAACACACACGCCGCCTGCGGGCTTTTGAATCTGAACCCGCAACACCCAACTCGTAAACTGACACCTGTTAAAGGAATTGCCAATGGTGGGCAAAAGCATCTGAACTCGCTTTACCTTCTCGTTGGAGCGCCGCGACCGCCCAGTTAGAGGAGCACCAGCGCCCTGCGCTCCAACCCCCCGGCGAGGGTGCCCAGGGTTTGTCCTTGGCGCAATTGTGCGGCGCTTTTCTGTGGTTCTGCGCGGGTCCAGCTCCCCACCTCTGCTCCTACGAGCAAACAAACAAACAAAAGAAGAAGAAACAACTTCTGGTTGGACGTTGTGGGATTTTCTCAGCCCTTCCAAGGCGAGAGCCTCTGCCTCCACATCGGCCCCCTGCCACCTCGAGGTCTCCTCTTGCTCGCTGAGCCAGGGACCGCAGCACCCTCGTCCGAGGCTGGGTCCACCCGCCCCGCGGTCGCTTTCGCCTTCGACTTTCCCTGGCCAATTTGGTGAACCCCGACTCCAGGAGCTTCTCGCGGGGTCCTCTCTCGAGGAACTGAGAAGCGGAGAGCGAAGGTAGGGGTTTGTGGAAGGGAAAGGAGGCTGCGGTGGTGCAAACGCCCAGAGTATCACACTTGGGGGTCACCCGGGAATTGGGGTGAAAGTAGCAGTTGCAGGTGGTAGTGGGGATCCGCGAGGGGGCGCCGAGCTGAGTAGGGTCCCGCCGCGCGGGCTTCCAAACCCGGAGGCAGAGGCGACACCGTGGACGCTGTCCCCCTCCCTCGCCGCGGAAACTTCCGTCCAGCCCTTGGCGCGGCGGGACCGTCGCCCCCCACCTTCTGCACCTGTGCAGCCTCCACCTCCGTGCCCCCGCCCCCCCCACCGGCCTCGCACGCTCTCCGACTCACCCGGCTGCTGTGCGCGGCGCAGTGCGGTGCCGGAGCGCGCTTGGCCGCAGAGGTCGGCGGGAGAGCAGAGCAGCGCCAGCTCCCAGTGGTTCGCGCGCTCTTCCGCGCGGCGCTGGCTGTCCTGCCCGGTCGGAACGGACGCCGCTGGGCTTGCCTTTGGGGACCTTCCAGTGCCCTCTTCGGATCCGAGGGCTAGATAGTCATCGCACGGACGGGCTGCACACGTCTTGCTTCCACGTCTCAGCAGAAACGCCAGGGCCGGGTAAGTAAGTGTATGTCCTAACTCTGATTCACATTCTGGCAACGAGAATATCCCCAAAAGAAGAGCTCTGGTCCTATGAAGAGGGTATAGGGGAGGTCCTCATGAGTGTGAGGACTTTTTTTTTTTCCCCCTCTCACTTAGGTTGAAGGTGGGAGTTGGGTTGATACCATAACTATTTTCTACTTTAGCTAGAATTTTCCTTTTCTGCTGAAGGTTCTTACTTTTTCCTTGACCTTCTTAAAGAGAGGTCATCATCTTTCCAGAGCAGCAAGTTGTTACTGTTTCTGTCTCTTTAAAAAAAAAAAAAATCAAACACCTGTCTAAAGCAGAAGGTTATATTGGATTCTCCAAAGCTGTTCAAGAATAAATACGTTTATTTAAGCATTCATTAGTTTTGCACCAGAAGGGCTCACCCACTGGGTAGGAGCATATGGTGCACGAGGAGGAGGCAAAAGTAAAAGCTTTAAGACATTTTGCAATAAGGTCACATCATTTAAACTCAGTGACATGAAATAGACAATGCTGTTGGCAAGGAAAGGCCAGAAGTTCAAACACAGGGTAAATGATCCATTACCAGACCCTTAGGTGAATAGTTTCAACTTTCTGCTTATGAAGCAAACAGTCATGTCTTGGATGTAGCATTCTTGGAGTCCACTGCCTTTTCCCTAGGAATAAGTATGGGGTGTGTGGCATGATTTCTGGGATTTTTCCCTGGCAAAAACTCCTGGAAGGTTTTGTGATTGACAAGATGTTAAGTTTTATTAAGACCAACCTGTGGTAATAAGAGTTCTGTTGCAAAAGGCCCCGCAAATTTAAATATACAGCTAAAGCAGAAACTGGTTTCCCACTCAGGTAATTTGAAGTTCTTTATCTCTGAAAAAAGAAGCCTGAAGTCATTTTCATATTCTACAAAGAAATATTTCTAGGGCGCCTGGGTGGCTCAGTTGGTTAAGAGACTGCCTTCGGCTCAGGTCATGATCCTGGAGTCCCGGGATCGAGTCCCACGTCGGGCTCCCTGATCAGCAGGGAGTCTGCTTCTCTCTTTGACCCTCCCCCCTCTCATGCTCTCTATCTCATTCTCTCTCTCAAATAAATAAATAAAATCTTTTAAAAAAAGAGAAATATTTCTATAACGGAAACTCTGAAGATTCACTTATTCAAGAAAACTCTACCATTCACAGTTCTAAAATGATTTGACCCATGTGAATGCTTTCTATTGCTTTGTTTCAAAGAAAGGTTTTTCCCTCATCTACTTATCTTTTAATTTTTGTGCTTTTGAGTTTTGAATCAGTCAGCTCCCTTTATGTACTCTCTTTTCCTCTTCCACTTTTCCAGAAGCCCAATCATAAAATGATACATTCTCTAGGGAGTGCTCTGACCTGGCTGAAAGCCAGCAGTGTGCTTGAGAACTGTGATTAGTGTCCAAATGCAAACTGCCTGTAGATCAATAACCATTCCTGCAGCGAAGCTTTAAATAAAAGGGCTCTGAAATAAAGAAAATGGAACTGAAAAGAAAAGAACAAAATAAGTTAATAAATAAACTAATATCCTTCTCTCTCAGGCTTACTCTCAATTTAGCTTGTGGCAAACCTCAAACTCAGACCTCATGGAGTCTTGTTAATCCTGTTAATGAGTTGTTAGGATTGACTAATTGTGCTGAGGTTAGGGGGAATGATAGAGCCTACCAAATATACACTCCAAGATTTAGATAATTAGTTTCACTTTTTTTTTTCTCTAATTTCTAGAAAATAGAGGCAAATACAAAAGAGGGTCTAGGCTCCTTGGAACATGTTATTTGAAATTTATGCAGACAGAACTAGAATATATCAGTAAAGCCAATATATGAATATATGGGGAAATCTCTCTCTCTCTCTCTCTCTCTCTCTGCGATAAGGCTCCTGTAAGGGTGTGTGTGTGTGTGTGTGTGTGTTTGATAGGCCCCTGAGATAGGAAGTTTCCTTATGGTGTATACTGACTGGAAGTTTTTAATGCTCTAATCAGGGATTGAATTAGGAGGGACCTTGGAACAACTTTCTTGCAAGGGTGGTTACCTGACTAAGAACCAGAAAATAAGCATGAGGATGTCATATCAGAGCAAGGAATTGCGTACAGGCGATTATCTTAAGGAAAGGAAAGGAATTGTTACTTTGTATTTTGCTGACTTCAAGTATTCAGTAAAATTATGTTTTCCTTTAGCTTCGCATTTGTTTTGCCAAATGATTGAGTACCGTTAATGTGTTAGATACTGTGCTAAGGATTAAACAATGGATGGAAAAGATCCAGTTTCTGTCCTGAAAGAGATGGCTGTGGTGGGGAAATAATTGCACTGTGGCTTATGCTTCTTGCAGTATTAGAAGTGAACACAGATTGTTGGGGTAACTGAGAGGCTTCCCAGTTGAGAACAGGGAAAGCAGAGAGGCATGAGAAAAGCTGATGCATTGCTGGAATTGGAAACAGTTTAGTATGACTAAGGCATAACATATGTGTTGATATGTCAGGAGAGATGAAGCCAGAGGATAGGCAGGAATGCGTTCAAGAAAAGCTTTGAATGTCATATAATGGAGCTGGGATTATCTTCTGTAGGCCAGTGTTACCAACTTCTATGTGCAGAACCATTAGTGGGAGAGCAAATTAATGACAACATATATGCATGGTATCAGCAGATCATGCAAAACAGAACCTGTTCCAGAATGTAAGGGAGGGAAAATTAAATGCAGAGAATTGATTACACAAGTGATGGAAGCCGAACAGAGGATGTTGAGGCCACTCAAGGATTAGCAAGAGCAAAGAGTCATTACTACCCCCAGCCAGAGGGATACAGGGAGTATTTGGTGTGACCAAAGCCCAGGGACTAGGGCCATCCACTGGAAATAAAATCACTATGGACTAGTCCTGTGGGAACCAGAGCCACAGAGGGGCTACGGAGGCACTTCCCAGAGGAGAGAGGGAGGGAAAAGAAGACAGAGGCTTCTCCCTCCCTCTGTCCTCTAATTACCTGCCAGTGCTTCCTATGATCAAACTCAGCCAGCGTCCCGAAGACTTGGGAGCCTGAAGATACAGTCTGCAAGAGTTAGCCCTCCAGAGGAAGGGTATGCAATTTGCTGCTATATTTATAAATTTAAAGCAGTCAAGGTATTGAAGGCCATTTTCTTTGTGTACCTTAAAATTAATTTGATGAGGGGCGCCTGGGTGGCTCAGTCGGTTAAGCGACTGCCTTCGGCTCAGGTCATGATCCTGGAGTCCCGGGATCGAGTCCCGCATCGGGCTCCCAGCTCGGCAGGGAGTCTGCTTCTCCCTCTGACCCTCCTCCCTCTCATGCTCTCTGTCTCTCATTCTCTCTGTCTCAAATAAATAAATAAAATCTTTGAAAAAAAATTAATTTGATGAGTTCATAGAAGTTATAAAATTAATTGGTAAAGTTTCTAACATTCATCCCACTTAAAATAGATTGACTCAATTTGGTAGCATTCACACTGAAATTATATCTATACTATAGGTATTACATTTTACCATTATAATATATATTTCAGGGACCTGGTTTAATTCATCCATATTTGCAAATAGACTTATTAATGGGCCTGCTTTATTAAAATGTTGCACTATGTGCAATTTTAGGGATCAGGGGACAGGTATTTTGAGCCCTAATCAAAATGAAACCAATCCATTTGTGATATTCCTTCGTGTCGCCCTTATGTTTTCCTTGTTCCATATTTCTTCTTCTTCTTCTTCATTTTTCTAGTTGTAGATTCTTGTTCTAGTTGCTGAAAATGGGCCCAGTAGGTGCAGAGGCTGATGAGAACCAGACAGTGGAAGAAATGAAGGTGGAGAAGTATCATCCACAGCAAACCACTCCTAGAGGTGAGCTGGCCCCCGACCCTGAGCCAGAGCTTATAGACAGCACCATGCTGATTGAGGTACGGATTATCCTCATATTAGCTTATTGCTCCATCATCTTGCTTGGGGTAATTGGAAACTCTTTGGTGATTCATGTGGTGATCAAATTCAAGAGCATGCGCACAGTAACCAACTTTTTCATTGCCAATCTGGCTGTGGCAGATCTTCTGGTGAACACCCTGTGCTTGCCATTCACTCTTACGTACACCTTAATGGGGGAGTGGAAAATGGGTCTTGTCCTATGCCACCTGGTTCCCTATGCCCAGGGCCTGGCAGTACAAGTGTCCACCATCACCTTGACAGTCATTGCCCTGGACCGGCACCGTTGCATCGTCTACCACCTGGAGAGCAAGATCTCCAAGAGAATCAGCTTCCTGATTATTGGCATGGCCTGGGGCATCAGCGCCCTGCTAGCCAGCCCCCTGGCCATCTTCCGCGAGTATTCGCTGATTGAGATTATTCCTGACTTTGAGATTGTGGTCTGTACAGAGAAGTGGCCTGGCGAGGAGAAGAACATCTATGGCACTGTCTACAGCCTTTCTTCCTTGCTAATCCTGTATGTGTTGCCTCTTTGCATCATATCCTTTTCCTACACCCGTATCTGGAGTAAACTTAAGAACCATGTGAGCCCTGGAGCTGCCAATGATCACTACCATCAGCGAAGGCAGAAGACCACCAAAATGCTGGTGTGTGTGGTCGTGGTGTTTGCGGTCAGCTGGTTGCCTCTCCACGCCTTCCAGCTTGCTGTGGACATTGACAACCAAGTCCTCGACCTGAAGGAGTACAAACTCATCTTCACTGTGCTCCACATTATCGCCATGTGTTCCACCTTTGCCAACCCCCTCCTCTATGGCTGGATGAACAGCAACTATAGGAAGGCTTTCCTCGCAGCCTTCCGCTGTGAGCAGAGGTTGGATGCCATCCACTCTGAGGTGTCTGTGACATTCAAGACTAAAAAGAACCTGGAAGTCAAAAAGAACAATGGCCCCCGTGACTCTTTCACAGAGGCTACCAACGTCTAAGGAAGCTCTGGTATGAAAATTGGTAGCTGAATTCTGACCAGAGCTATAAATCTGGTTGAGGAGAGCTCCCAGGTGCATCCTGATTTCCCACTTTAAGGAAGAAAAGGAGGATCTGAATGGAAGCATCTGCAGTAGAATCTGTGGAAACCTGGGTGGCAGAGCGTTGGTGAAAAGACTCCTATTCAAAGATACAACACACAGTTTGCCTATGGTTGCTTGGATGGTCAGTCAAAGTCTGAGTAAAAGCAGAGAGGGATGCTTTTGACTACTTCCCAGAATGAAGGAAACCCGAACAAGGAATTGGCATTATCAGCATTGCTAAAAAATGGTGGCTAAATAAGTTGCCTTTCAAATCATATTAGGGCATCGACAGGGGGTGATGTGCTGCTCACTGCCCCCTCATCTGAGGAAAAGACTACCCAAAATCAATTTCCCTAGGGAGCCACAGGCTCTTCTTTATTGTATTTTTTAAAAATTATTCTTCCTATGGACCAATCCTTCAGGGAGCACTACCAACTATTTGAACGACTTACAGGAAATAAGCTGAAATTTGCTATATAATTAGTATTTTGGCCAGTGATGGGGGAAATCTTTATTCAGTTAGCCAATTGTTCTTAAAACCAAATGCACATTTAGTGAAAACTTTCTTCAACTCAGAATAGAAGGCTGAAATTCTCAGAATTATAGAAATGTAAACAGTCATGTAGCTTCTCATTTCAAGTTGTGACTGCTTTATATAGATACTATTTACCTAACAAATAAGCATACAGCTCAAAACTTTTAATCACTTCTAATTGTTGTATCCTTTGGAACATGTATTATTCCTATGTTAGAGCTGAGTTTGTCTTCACTAAAAATTAATTCCGATTAGGAAATAATTTTTGTGGCATTTTGCAACATTTTGTGGTTATTTGTAAACAGTTTTTGCATAGATACGTAGCTCTAATGTGTTTACAGAACACTGCAGTGTTATTTTTTGAAATTCATCTTCCATGGACCCATTCAGAATTAATAAAACAATATAATTTCATCGAAATGGAACCACCTGGTAAGAGATATTAAAAACATTGCATTCATTACACTTTGCAAACATTCTATTTGGACCAATTTAAACATAAATTATCCTCCTCTCAAAATACTTAGCTATGTATTTTGGATAACTTATAAATATATACATAATAAAATTTTACCTATAAATAGTGGAGTGTAGATGCTATAATATTTTTCATTGAATGATTTTGGGAACACAATTTTTATTTCAATAGTACCCAATCAGAGATGCTTAAAACCCTAGTATGTTTATGAAAACTCACTGAGATGTTAAAATATTTGTACTTCTTTGGGTGCTGTTAAAGAAGATTTATTGTAATCACATTTTGTCAGTATGACTGAATTTGTGAATAGATTTCTTAAATTTTAAAAAGCTTCAATATGAATATTACATTTAGTTACAAACATTAACTTTATGAACAGGAGAGTTTCATTTTATGGATATATTTAAAATTTATACTATGGCTCTTGTTGAATTACTTCCAATGAAGAAGTAAAGCTCTTGATGTGGACTTGACGTGGGCTTCAGTGGAATACTGAAAAAGAATGAAAACAGTGAAAGAGTAAGAAGTAAACAAAAAATAATATATATATGTAACATATCATGTAATGGATGAGTTGATTTTTCTGTTGGACTTGACATAACTATCCAAGAAGAAGCTTTTTGTCCTTTAAATAGCAGTTACTTTGTTTAAGGTGTTAATAGATAATTGTGGTTAAAAGTGTTGTCTTTCCCTCTTGGAGAATTCTTACCCTGTAGGAAATGTGTATGTTACTGTATCACCAGTTGTAGTAGTAAATTATTGGAATCCAATTAATGATCCATTAATATATGTGATCTAATTAATTCTGTTAACCCATTAACAAAATATCTTATGTAGTGATTTTATCTGTTGAAATAAAAAGACTTTGGGAAATTAGAGAAATTGTGTGATATTTTATATCAGAGTTTCTGTCCAAGATGAAATAGTAGGCCTTTGACACAACCAAAAAAAGGAAAATAATGGTGACTCCTAGATAGTTTAGCTCTCTTTCCTTTCTGTACATGAACATGAGTCAATGTATTCACTCCTATGGCTGCAATTATAATTCATATTTTTGCAGTGTTTGAATCTTTAAGACCAGACCTTTTTTCTATCTTCAAACCTGTATCTTCATCAGCTGACTTGACATGTCTACATGGGTGTCTCATTAGCGGATTAAATCGAACATGTCTAAAACAGAACCTGCCATTTTGATCCACACCCCACTTCACCTCTACTTTTTTTTTCCTGTATTTCTTTTCTAATCATGATGCTGCTATTAATCTAGTTCCCTAAAGCCTTACACTTTGGAGTCACCCTTGACACTTGTGTCTCCTTATCACACATGTCCAATCAATTCCCACATTTTGTTCTAATTCCTAGATGTTGCTTGCATCAGTTCATTTTTCTTCATCCTTATGCTCCCCACCATAGTTCAGGTTGTGATTATCTTCCTAGACCCGGTATTATCTCTCATCTGGTTTAATGTTACAGCTTCCTAATTGGTCTCTCTATATCCAGTCATCTTCCTATCCAATTCACCTTTTACCCGCCTGCCAGAGTTATTTTTCAAAAACTCAAATTTTATCAAATCACTCTTCTGATGACAACTCTTCAATGTCTCCTCATCATCCTTATGCTAGAGTCAAAATCTTTTTATGACTTGGAAGGCTCTTTAGTACCTGACTCTACTTACACGTTTTATCCCTTGCAAATTCTCTTTCTATAATTTTTGCTGCTAGATTTTAAGCATATGAGGGCGGGGGACAGAGACTCTTTTAATCATTGTGGTACCACAGGTATTTGCAGCTTCTGGCACCAATTAGTGATCAATAAATATCCATCAAGGAAACTGAGTCAATGAGTCAAGTAAATATTAAAGCCAAGATTTGAAGATAGAGCTGTAAGATTGTAAACCATACACTTGTCCTAGTTTTGTTATACAACTTGTAGGAAAGTAAGGGTTTAGCCATACAGGAGTCAAGGAAAGATGCATATTTGTTCCAGATTAGGGTTTTTATTGAAGGCCATTAAGTATAACACTTGTATAATTGGGAAGGGCTCTATACATATACTCCATTTAGGGTTCACTCAAAATTATCTAGAACCTTGCACAAGGGAAGCATAGAAAAGCCAGTGCATTATACTCGTCATAATTCAGATAACTGAAAAGAAGTCATGCTAGGTATTTCCAGCAAAAAGTCATTTAGTACAGGAAATTAAAATCTTGCAAAACCACTGGAAGAATTGGAGAAGTGAAGGTGAGGAAAAGCTGCCACTGGCATTGAAGAAACCAGGAAGTGAGTATTATACTTAAAGTCATGAGTATTATACTTAAAAAAAAAAAAAAAAAAAAAACAGCTCCCAACAGCTATTTTTTTAGTGGCTATAATTAGAGAGTATGGATAGAATCATACGAAACCATACGAAATCATACGAAACCACTTTTCATGCCTACAACAGAGAGTGGACGATGTACAGGATGGAGTACAGGTGTATCCATTAAAATCTTATTGCCTCCTAATGTCTGTTGATAGATGAATGGACACACACACACACACACACACACACACAGGAATATTACTCAGCCATAAAAAATGAGATTTTGCCATGTGTGACAACATGGATGGGTATTATGTCTAGTGAAATAAGTCAGACAGAGAAAGACAAATACCATATGATTTTACTTGTATAGGGAATCTAGAAAACAAAACAAACAAAAATTTATGGGAGCTAACCCATAAATACAGAGAACAAACTGATGCCCGCTTGAGTGGAGGGTGGTAGGAAATTGGCAAAATAAGTGAAGGGGAATGGGAGGTACAGGCTTCCAGTTATGGAATGAGTAAGTCAAGACATAAAAAGTATAGTATAGGGAATATGGTCAATGGTTTTGTAATCGCTTTGTATGGTGTCAGATGATAGCTACACTTGTGAGCATAGTATAACATATAGACTTGTCCAAACACTGTATTGTACATCTGAAACTAATGTAATATGTGTCAACGAGATTTCAATTAAAAAAATCTTATTGTCTCCTGCTAAGCCCATAATCCTGCCCCCTTCTCTCACCATAGACTCAACAGTGCCTTTTGCTTCTCTTTTGCTTTTCAAAATTCATGTGAGTATCTCTCATTTGTGGAATACAACTCTAGCCTTGCTGGCAGGGATTTGGGGAAATGTAGTTCTTAGGTTTCTATCCCATAAGGTTCAGGGAGAGCATGGAAGGGAGAATATGTTGTCTAATTGCTGTCTGACAATTTGGCAATGTTGAGAATTGCCCAGATGGTGTAATTTCTAGTTTCAGCCTCATCCTCTCTTTCTTAGTGTTTGTTTGTTTGTTTATTTTTTGTTTGGGGGGTTTTTTTTTGGTTTTTCAGAGTTACAGTGATGCAGTTTGATTGTATCTTTTTTTTCCTTTTCTGGTTTCAAGGCCAATGGGTTAAAGATACTCTTTAAAATTGGCCCATTAGTACAGAGGAACTGAGGAATAAAGCATAAAGAAAGAACTTCCCCCCCGCCCCCGGCCATGGTAGGTTGATTGGAATGGAGGAAGAAAGAATTATATCAAGACTTAATGATTAGGGGTGCCTGGGTGACTCAGTAGGTTAAGCGTCTGCCTTTGGCTCAGGTCATGATCCCAGGGTCCTGGGATCAAGCCCCATGTCGGACTCCCTGCTCAGCAGGAGAGTCTGCTTCTCCCTCTGCCTCTGCCCTCTCCTCTGCTCCTGCTCGCCACTCTCACTCTCTCTCAGTCTCTCTCTCTCTCAAATAAATAAAATCTTTAAAAAAAAAAAAAGACTTAATGATCTAAAAACCACAGAAGAATATAAATTCTGGATTAACTAGGATGATCAAAGGAAATGATATCTCAGGGAGAATACAATCTTTAAAATTTTCAAGTTGATAAGGGATGAAATATGAATGTATAAAGAATGATTTGTGAGGATTTATAAAAGACACCTGTTAGATCACTGACCTTTTTTCTTCGTGGTACACTAGTCCGATGTCCACAGACTTCACAGATTTTCCTAGATATGGGTGAGGTTATAGGGAAGATGGACTGTGGGTTAGATAGTTCACAAGTTATTTATAACTCCAACTCTTTCTTGTTAGTCCATGAATATGTAACTGAATGGAAGTAAATGAAAATGACTAACTCTGAATCTACTCTTCTTTGTAAATCATTGCCAAGTTTTAACACTTTAACAAATTACTTGACAAACACCACATAGCAGATTGTGATACAGACACGTAGTGTCACATTAAATTAAAAAATGCTACATTATCCTCACAAAAAATAAAGGAAAAAATAAGTGAATATTTTTTGTCATTATATTCTAAGATAGCATGAAACAGATGATTAGAGTCATGAGTATTATACTTAAAAAAAAAAAAAAAAAACAGCTCCCAACAGCTATTTTTTTAGTGGCTATAATTAGAGAGTATGGATAGAATTTTGGAACTGTCAATGTTATGATGTGATGCTACTTTTATGAAAAACATAGTTGAGCATATACTTTGAGCAGTTTTGTTACTCATGCTAATCATTTGTACCGATATATATTCACCATGCCTTAAAAAAATACACTTTGCCCATCAGCACATTCTTTTTTTTTAAATTAATTAATTTTTTATTTTTTATTTACATATAATGTATTATTTGTTTCAGGGGTACAAGTCTGTGATTTATCAGTCTTACACAATTCACAGCACCACCATAGCGCATACCCTCCCCAATGTCTATCACCCAGCCACTCCATCCCTTCCACCCCAGTCTACCCCAGCAACCCTCAGTTTGTTTCCTGAGATTAAGAATCTCTTATGGATTGTCTCTCTCTCTGGTTTCATTTTGTTTCATTTTTCTCTCCCTTGCCCTATGATCCTCTGCCTTGTTTCTCAAATTCCTCATATCAGTGAGATCATATGATAACCGTCTTTCTTTGATGGACTTATTTCATTTAGCATAATACCCTCTAGTTCCATCCATGTCGTTGCAAATGGCAAGATTTCATTTTTTTGATAGCTGCATGGTATTCCATTGTATATATATACCACATCTTTTTTATCCATTCATCTGTTGATGGACATCTAGGCTCTTTCCATAGTTTGGCTATTGTGGACATTGCTGCTATAAACATTGGGGTGCACGTGCCCCTTCGGATCCCTACATTTGTATCTTTGGGGTAAATACCCAGTAGTGCAATTGCTGGGTTATAGGGTAGCTCTATTTTCAACTTTTCGAGGAACCTAGGTACTCTTTTCCAGAGTGGCTCCACCAGCTTGCATTCCCACCAACAGTGTAGAAGGGTTCCCCTTTCTCTGCATCCTTGTCAACATCTGTCATTTCCTGACTTGTTAATTTTAGCCATTCTGACTGGTGTGAGGTGGTATCTCATTGTGGTTTTGATTTGTATTTCCCTGATGTCAAGTGATGTTGAGCAGTATTTCATATGTCTATTGGCCATTTGGATGTCTTCTCTGCAGAAATGTCTGTTCATGTCTTCTGCCCATTTCTTGACTGGATCATTTGTTCTTTGGGTGTTGAGTTTGATAAGTTCTTTATAGATATTGGATACTAGCCCTTTATCTGATATGTCATTTGCAAATATCTTCTCCCATTCTGTCGGTTGTCTTTGGGTTTTGTTGACTGTTTCTTTTACTGTGCAAAAGCTTTTTATCTTGATGGAGTCCCAATAATTCATTTTTGCCCTTGCTTCCCTTGCCTTTGGCGATGTTTCTAGGAAGAAGTTGCTGTGGCTGAGGTCGAAGAGGTTGCTGCCTGTGTTCTCCTCTAGGATTTTGATGGATTCCTGTCTCACATTTAGGTCTTTCAACCATTTGGAGTCTATTTTTGTGTGTGGTGTAAGAAAATGGTCCAGTTTCATTCTTCTGCATGTGGCTGTCCAATTTCCCGACACCATTTGTTGAGGAGACTGTCTTTTTTCCATTGGACATTCTTTCCGGCTTTGTCAAAGATGAGTTGACCCTAGAGTTGAGGGTCCATTTCTGGGCTCTCTATTCTGTTCCACTGACCTATGTGCCTGTTTTGGGGCCAGTACCATACTGTCTTGATGATGACAGCTTTGTAATAGAGCTGGAAGTCCGGAATTGTGATGCCACCAGCTTTGCTTTTCTTTTTCAAATTTCCTCTGGCTTATTTGGGGCCTTTTCCACCAGCACATTCTTAAAGATAGTTTTACGACTGTGCAATTATGTCATCCTTGCGGAGAACTCATGGTATTAAACAAATTAACAGCAATTCTTGTAATATGTTCTGTTATTCCCAAGCCTATGTTCCTCCCATAGTTTCTTTCTCCTATCATCCTCCCCCTCCCCAATTCTGTTTTCCACTGCCAGAGACTGGCCTGAAGGACAGGTGATGCAAGTGGGCTCCACGGAGCAGGTGATATATTCCATAATGCACGAGAGGCCCACAGGTGAATCTACAGCAGACAAGGCTTAGAGCTGAAGTGAGGAAGATCAGAGCAACAGCTAAGTCCAAGGAAGCAGTGTCTTAAGGAGGTCATGAAACTAAGTGACAGCATCTGGGTGGGGATTGGATCAAACCAGGAACCAGGAATGCTGAAACAAGAGGGAGGCAGGAGCAAAGTAATGGCTGCACCACTGGATCTGTAATGCTGAACGAAGGGTTCTGGAGCAAGGTGGAAAATCTTAGATAAGCGTCTCCTTACATGGATTGTGTATACTTAGGAAATCAACAACAACTTTTTTAAATTAAAATCACCTACAAGCTCTCATAACTCTCTAGCAGGAAACATTTTAATTTAATTATTGATTTTTTAATAGCTGAGAGTTCATTCAATAAATAATTACATAATAAGTGTACTGAGCCTTAAAATAATAAATTCTTGTGATAATTGTTTCCTGCTTTTTACCAGCTAGGGATGAGGTAGGTGTATGTGAGGGAGTGCTCTACCAAGTGTTCGTTGTTGTCATTTTTGTTTTTTTTTTTTCCTGTTGGGAGAGGAAGACATGGAGGGAAAAGTTAGGATGGAGGGGAAAGGGCAGCAACATTCTAAAGAAATGGGGCAGAAGATCCCCAGTATTCTCCTATTCGTCTGCATTGAGTAGATCATGTGGGTACAAACTCACTGGAAGATTCCCTGAATTTCTGCAGCATTGCTGAAATCTCAACCAGCCCCAGCACTCAGAATCAACCCCCTACTATTTTATATTTTAATTAAAATAAAATTTACAGTAATATGCACAGATTTAGGTATATAATTCTATGAGTTTTCACAAGTGTATACACATATGTGATCATTTACCTCAATCAAGAGATAGACTTTTCATCACTTCATGTCCACTTCCAGTCAATCTCCACCCTACCCTGATAGCAACCATCATGCTGATTTTTGTCACCGTAGATTAATTTTGTCTCGCCTTCAACTTTGTACACTTGAAGCCATAGAATATGTATTGTTTTGAATCTAGCATCTTTTGCATAATCCAATGATTTGGAGATTCATCCAGGTTGGTACATGTATCATTAATTCATTCTGATTTTATTGCTGGGTCACATTCATTTGTGTGAGTATACCACAATTTATTTATCCATTCTCTTGATATATGTTTGGATTATTTCAAGTTTTTGGCCTTTATGGGTAAACCTGCAATAAATATGCTTTCCTAAGTCCTTTTTTAGAGATATATTTTTATATTCCTTAAGAAAATAAAAAAGTAGCTGAATTACTAGGTCATAAAGTAGATATATAGTGAACTTTATGAGAAATAGCCAATACATTTCCCAAATGGTTACTCTCCCCCTTGAAATATTTGAGAGATCCAAGTTGTTCCACACTTTGTAACATTTGGTGTTGTTACTGTTTCTAATTTTTTCCATTGCAGTAGAATGTACTTTTGACTTGCATTTCTCTGATGACTAATGATGTTGATCACTTCTTGATATGCTTATTCATCATTCATATGTCTTCTTTAGAGAAGTGTTTGTTTATATCAATTACCCATTATGTAAAATTCGATTTAATAGTCTTTGCTGTTGTTTTTTATTGAGTTTTAGTGGGTCTTTATAAATTGTGTGTGGGGGGCGCCTGGGTGGCTCAGTTGGTTAAGCGACTGCCTTCAGCTCAGGTCATGATCCCAAGGTCCTGGGATCGAGTCCCACGTCGGGCTCCCGGCTCAGCGGGGAGCCTGCTTCTCCCTCTGACCCTCTCCCCTCTCATGCTGTTTCTCTCCTGCTCACTCTCTAATAAATAAATAAATAAATAATCTTTTAAAAATAAATAAATAAATTGTGTGTGTGTGTGTATATATATGTGTATATTATATTTAATGTGAAACCAACCTTACGTTCCTGGTATAACTCTCACATGAGTTTGATGTATTATCTTTTTTAGTATACACAGATATACATTATATTATATACATATATATCTTACATTAGCACATATATATAATTGTATATATTCTCCCAGATACATGTATTGCAAATGACTTTTCCCAGGCTGTGAAAGAGTTCTTAATTTTGATCAAGTTCAATTTATCATTTTTTCTTTTAAGGTTAGTACTGTTTTGTCTTCTCTCTGAGAGATCTCAGTCTACCCCTAGGCCAGAAAGATATTTTGTGTTTTCCTAGAAGCACTATAGTTTTAGTTCTCACAACCATGATTTGTCTCAATTTGGGTTTATTTACTTTTCATACATTTTTTCAATTCTCCTGACACCAATCGTTTAAAAGCTTTATTTTGCCACAGGGAATTGCCCTGGCATCTTTGCTAAAAATCACTCTACTGCTTATGTTTGCAACTATTTCTGGCTATTTTAGTCATTTGCTCTATTTGTTTATCCTTATACCCATATCACACTCTCCTGATCTCTGTATATCTTAAAAATTTGGTAATTATGCCTGCCAAATTTGTTCTTCTTTTGCAATATTAATTTGGTTATTCTCAGGTCTTTGTGTTTCCATACGAAATTTAGAACTAGCTTGTCTATTTCTGTAGAAAAATACTCTGGCATTATGATTAAGGTCATATTACCTATATAGATCAGTTTAAGGAGAAATGACTTCCTAACAACATTGTCTTTTAATATTTGAACATGGTATATCTCTTCATTTATTTGCATTCCTTAATTTCTCTTAATATTTTATTCTTTTCAGCATAGCCGGCTAATATATATCTTTTGTTAAATTAATCAAGTATTTTATGCTTTTAGATGCTATTGAAATTGGAATTGTTTTTTAATGTCGATATCAACTAGGCATTGCTAGTATACAATTAGTATTTGGTTTTTAGACCTTAAAGCTTCACTTATTAAGTCCAGTAATGTTTTGCAAGTTCCTTAAGGTTTTCTGTGTAAACACCTATGCCCTTTGTGAATGAAGATAGTTTTTATTCTTCTTGCCAAATCTTAATTGCATTATTGCACTGGGTAGGACTTCTGGTAAAATGGTGAATAGATGTGGTAATAGTAAGTATCTTTGATTTGTTTTCAACCCCTAGGGATGGATGGGGTGGAAATATTTTATATTTTCCCATTAAGTATGATAACCATAGGTTTTTTGGTGGATAACTTTATCGGGTTAAGGAAGTTATCTTCTAGTTATAGTTTGTTGAAGTTATTTTCTTAAAATTATGTATTGCTTTTGAATTTTCTCAAATAATTTCTCTCCTTCTATGAAATACCTTTGTATTTTAATGTTATGAATTATATTGATTGAATCTTTAATGTGAAACCAACCTTACATTCCTGGTATAACTCTCACATGAGTTTGAAGTATTATTTTTTTAATGTATTCTTCAAATCACTTTGCTAATACTTGGTTGAAGATTTTTGCATCTATGTTCATAAGGAATATTAGTCTGTATATTTATTTTCTTGTGAACTCTGTCAAGTTTGCATATCAGTATTTGGGTCTTAAGTCTTAAGTCTTAAGGACTCATAAAACATTTTGGATAGTGTTTCCTTCTCTTCTATTTTATGAAGGAGTTCATATTATTGATATTAATATTATTTCTTTCTTAACTGTTTGATAGGATTCACCAAAGGAATCATCTAGGCTTAGAGTTTTCCTTGTGGGAAGATTTTCTTCTCTTTAAATTTCAAATTCAATGTCTATAGTAAATATTGGACTATACTTTTTTTTTTTTCCTTAGATTGGTTTTGGTATATATCTTTCAAGGAATTTGTTCCTTTCATCTAAGTTGTTGAATTTTTTTACATTAAATTGACTGTAATATTCCCTTAACGTTTTAATTTCTGTTAGATATATACTGACATCCTTTCTTTAATTCTTGATTTTGATAATTAGGTTTCTCTCTTCCTGCTCTTTGATTATTTCTGTCAGGGGTTTACTAATTTCATTAATCTTTTCAAAAACCTAACCTTTGGTTTGATAATTTTTTCTATTGTTTTCATGTTTCTATTTTCATTGATACATGCCATTATTTTATTATTTCTTTTATTTGCTCTGGGTTTAATTGGAAATTTTTCTACCTTCTCAAAACTAAAACTTAAATTAATTGTTTTATGTCTTATTTTTAAGTAAATTTTTACATATGTAAATTTTCCTTTAAATTCATTTTAGCTATATTCCCCTTCTAAATTTTGGTACATAATATTTTCACTGTTATTCAGTTACATTATTTTCTATTTTCATTTGTGATTTCTTCTAGACCTATGGATTGGGGGAGTGTGTTAATCTTCAAATATTTGGAACTTTTTCTAGGCATATTATTATTATTGATTTCTAATATAATACCTTAGTTATCAGAAAATATATTCTATATGATTTCAATTGTTTACATTACACATCAGATAATAATCCCTGTGAGATAGGGGCAAAAATCTTAAGATTAGTACTAAAATTATCCCTGATTGTTGTCCTTAGAAAATCCCCAGGTTTCGGCACATAGAGAGGAACACAGATAGAATCCAGCAGAATCCTTGAATTCAGGAAATCAAGTTGGAAGTTGGAGGAGAAAAAGGAAGATAGAATTTGCAGGTCAGAGTATAAAAAAGAAGAAAGCTTCACAGAAAAGACCTACAGAGAACCACAGAGGGTTTCCTTATGGAGCTGCCTGTATGTTAAGAAAATATCCAAGATTGTAGAAAAAAAGTAACCTTGGAGTATTAAAAGTATAGTATCCAGAGAACACAGAAGGGTAAAAAAAGCAATATTCCCACCAGCTATACTGAAAAATCTTGTAATTCACTGGGCACTGGGTAAAGTACCCAGAATGTTCTTGCCTCAGTAGTGAGGAATTCTTACCACAATTCTTCTCTGGTTCTTCTCAAGAAATGTTAAAAGCAAAACCTGAAAAAAACAAAGTATTTCCAAATAGTTTAACTGTATTACAAAATGCAGCTCAAAAATGTTTATAGCTTTACAAAATATATACAGGACTCCACAGGGTAAAATTGACAAATTCTTTCTTCTGATCAAGATTGCCAGGCATATAAAAAGCAGGGATATATTACCCATAGTAAGAGGAAAAATACATCAAACTAAATTGACCCAGAATTGACATAGATATTAGAATCAGCAGATAAAGACATTAAGACACTTATTATAACTATTTGATATATTCAATATTTTTGTTTAAAGACGTGAAAGTATAAAAAATTATCCAAACCAAATTTCTGGGGGTGAACATTACAATGTCTGAGGTAATAGAAGGTCAATTAGGAATTGCAGCAGAAAATATTAGTGAACTTGAAGACATAGCAATAGAAATTATCCAAAAGGAAACAGAAAAAGAAAAAAGAAATTACAAACATGTAAAGAACATCAGTGATCAGTGGGACAACTTCAAGTGGTCTTATATATGTGTAATTAGAGTCAGCAAAAGAATGGAGGAAAGAAGACATATTTGATGTTACAGCTGAAAATTTTTCAAAAGTTATAGATAATAATCCAACAAAGGAGGTAATATGGATTCATAAAAATACTCAAGAATTCAAAAGGTGACAAAGATAGAAAAGAGAAACAAAACCATGCGAGAAAAATAGAAAACAAATAACAAAATAACTTCCATCTAATCTCATCAGCAATCACGTTAAATGTAAATAGTTTAAACACTACAATTTAAAAGACAGAGATTGTCATATTGGCTATAAAAGCAAGACCCAACTGTATGATATTAAACTATTTTAAATACAGAAGCAATTCTACAAAATATAAAAGTTATAATTAGAACCCAGAATGCAAATATTATAAGTCTTTTTAATATAGATATTATTCTATGATACAAAACCTGGGAGAAGATGTGAAGGCAAGGTAGGAAAAACTGGAAGTGCACTAATTAATTTTATTATAATAGTACCTCAGTTGATGCTTTCAAAAGCTGCTAAATCAACCTGTAACAGTTCAAATATAATAACTAAATATATAAATAAAAATAGAATAAATATAACCAAATTTTACTGTGTATATATCTCCGATGCTTTTTAAAATGTTCATTCTCAGATCTTATTTCAACAGATTCTGATTCAGATTTTTGGTCGGGGCTCAGGAGTATGCTTTCTAAACAGTTATCTGTGGTATAACTGGGATGTAGGTGGTATCTTTGTGTCACATTAAAAAATAATATGCAGGTTTAATAATAAACTAGCCAAATGTGGTAGTGGTAAAAGATGGAAGGTGGGAGTAAGGGTAAATCTTTTAAAAGAAAACGACAGATTAATATCCTTCATGAGGATAAATAAAAATATTCTAAGCAAAACTTTAGCAACAGTATCCAATAATTTATAAAAAAAAATACGTCATGATCTTGTGGGGTTTATTAATTTCACATTAGATAATAAATGTCATTTGTCATACTATATTGACAAACTAAAAAAAATCATCTTAACAGACACATATAAAACGTGTGACAAAATAAAATACTCTTTTCTGATTAAAAAAATCAATATTGGGCGCCTGGGTGGCTCAGTTGGTTAAACGACTGCCTTCCGCTCAGGTCATGATCCTGGAGTCCCGGGATCGAGTCCCGCATCGGGCTCCCTGCTCGGCGGGGGGGGTCTGCTTCGTCCTCTGACCCTATCCCCTCTCATGTGTTCTCTCTCTCTCATTCTCTCTCAAATAAATAAATAAAATCTTTAAAAAAAAATCAATATTATGAAGTATATAATTTTCATCTTCTACTTTTTATTTCACCTACTTTATATCTCCCTGATTGAGAGAATTAAAAATTTCCTATGAACATTTTATGACTAATTTTTATCTTGATCTCTTGAATATTTTATAGGTTCTTCAAAATTAATTTTGATATTGCTTTACTTTGTGCCGCCCCCTACTATGACAGTTGAATCTCTATTTTTGCCTTGAATTTGCTTTCTCTGGTCATAATATTACAAAACTTGTTTTCATTTAATTTTTATTTTCTTGTCACATCTTTGCCCATCTTTTTTTACTTTTAATATCTCTATTTCGCTCTTTGAAACATGTTTATTTTGTTCAGCATATGATTGGGTTTTGATTTTAATCCCATATTAGTCTCATTATTTTTTAATTGAGTTTATCTCTTTTATATCAATTGATTTGCAGATATGCTAACTCATTAATTCTTCTATGTTAGACATTTTTCTACGTTGAATGTCCTCCTTGTTTTTTACTACAACCATATCATCCAGGCTTCCCTTGATTTGGTGGTTGAGGTTGTAGTTAGTGATGTGACAATGGTGGTAATATGTGTGCTATATTTTTTATATTTTCTAAGATTTATATACTGTTTTTAAGATTTCTAGTGTTTTCATACTACTATCTCTTATCAATTTTAGACCATAAATGTTGACTCCCCACCATGAAAGATAAAAGAAATAAAATTTAGGGTGCCTGGGTGGCTCAGTTGGTTAAGCGACTGCCTTCGGCTCAGGTCATGATCCTGGAGTCCCTGGATCGAGTCCCGCATCGGGCTCCCTGCTCGGCAGGGAGTCTGCTTCTCCCTCTGACCCTCCTCCCTCTCATGCTCTCTGTATCTCATTCTCTCTGTCTCAAATAAATAAATAAAATCTTTAAAAAAAAAAAAAAAGAAATAAAATTTAAACAATGTGGTACAGCTACACATCACCAAATAGCTAAAATGAAAGGAAAGAAAATACCTATGTTAACTGGAGGATTTAGAGCAACTTGCATGACGGGAATATAAACTGGTTAAGCCACTCAAAAAAACTGTTTGGCAATTTTTACCATAACTGACTAGTCCTACTCTACTACCAAGGAATTCCATTTCTACTTATGTACCCAAAAGAAATGTATGTGTGTGTTCACCATACACATGCACAAGAATGTTCATGTGTTCATATGCAACATTTATAATAGCTGAAAGTTGAGATGTAACCTAAGTATACATTGACAGTGGATTAGATAAATAGTTATATATTCATGGAATGAAGGACTAGAGAGCAATTTTTCAGCTTTACTGAGGTAGTATTGATACACAAAACTGCTTATATTTAATTTATACAATTTGATGAATTTGGACATTGCACACATCCATGCTACCATCACTGCAATCAAAGTAATAAACACATCCATTACTTCCAAAAGTTTCCTTGTGTCAGAAGGAATAAACTCTTGCTACATGTAACAATAGGAATGAATTTCATAAACATTACAGTAACATATGAAGCCAAACACAGTGGATTACATACCATATAAGTACTTTTCTACAAAGTTAATAAATAGTCAAAATGAATCTGTATTGTTAGAAGTGAAGATAATGGCTACCTTGGTGCTGAGGTAGTTACTGGTAGAGGGCAAAAGGGGGGTTTCTGGAATGCTTTTAATGTTTTGTTGCTTGATTGTATGTGCACACAGTTAGACTTCACCAAGCAGTCAAAATGTTTCAAAGCTGCCAACATTCAGTGCTGGTGAGATTAGGAAAATTAGGCGCATCTTGCATTGATGAAGGAAATACCAATTGCTACAATCATTTTGGAAAGCAACCTAGCAATTGCTATTAAAATTTAATATAAATACAAAATTTGAACCAACAACCCACCTTTGAGAATCTGTTCTGTGGGGAAAAAAGCAGCATTATAGAAGGCTACATGAAAATATATTTGAAGTGGCCAAAAACTGGAAACTGTTCTAATATCCATAATTAGGAAAAATGATCAAATAGATTATAATACAGTCAGCCATAGTATATTATGCAACTATTAAGTAAAATGTGTTTTATGCATAACTGATGAACTGTAAGAATTTCTATGATGTGTTATTAATTGAGAGATGTCTAAAGCAAATGCACACAAACATATTTAAATATTCATTTCAAGATATAACTAGATTATTAACATTGTTTAGCTACTGGAAGTAGGATGGGAAAGGAAAAAGATAGTAGGGAGATAGGAAAATGATTTGATCATAAAGATCCATGTATTTTTTTAAGTGAAGGTGAAACCTTGAAAGTAATTCCTTGTTCACATAAGGAGTATAGCTTAAATAAAATTATCTGGAGTCACTAAAAATAATGATAATGGTGATTATTATGGGGTGTGTGTGTGTGTATGTGTGTGTCTGAAGATAAAGTGTTTATTATTTGATTGTTAAGGTAAATTTCTGGTTACAAGACAGTATGATGATATGATCATACCTACTTACAATTTAGATGAGTGTAAAAAGATTATCTGGGTAGTATACCTCAAAATATTAAAGGTAGCTGTCTATAACTTCTGAATGTTTTAGTCATTTATTTCATGTGTACTTTCCAGATTTTTCTGAATTAACTAAAATTAAAATTTTTAAATATATATATAGTAACAGAAAATAGAAAGTAAAGAACAAATGAAAAGAAGTAATCTAAGAATTCAACCCAAGAAATTAGAAAAAAATTAAACCTAAGTTACCAGAATGAAGGAGATGATGATAATAATAATAATTGCAATAACAATAATGATAATAATAATAATATCAGAACAAAATTAATAGAAAAAAAGCAAAATAACAAATAGTATCAAGAAATGATCTTTGGCTAAAACCTCAATTAGATATAGATATCCTTATATTAAAATATCTTTCCAAGAATACTTTTCATGCATGACTTTACATGCAAATAAATATGAAAAAATGAAAAGGATGGTACTCTAGCAAATATTCATTGCCAACATTTACCTCAATAATGATATAGGATCAAAACACAAATCAATAGGCTGAAGGTGGGAAAAATCTGAGGAAGTTAACAGAGAGCCATTCTCTACCCTCCAGCCACCCAGAAAAGCTTTTATTGTAGTAGATGTGTCCCCATAGTTATAGAGTACAAGCCTGTGTCCATTTTGATTCACCAGTGCCTTCGCCCTACTGATTGTGAATCCCATTCCTGCCAAGGCCCCAGATGGTTTCACAAGTGAATTCAAACAAGGCTTCATGATACAATGAACAAAAGAAGAGCCTTTGTATTTTTTCTTTTTTCAAAACTAGCACAACATTGGTTACAAGTATTTGAAATTTTGAAAAATGAAGAATATTTGTGCAATTTTGTTAGGTGCCTTTCTAGCATCTGCTATGGTAGTATCATGGCTATTGTCATTGGATATTAGTGTTCTACAATGTTAATATTAAAGGTTTCCAATTTGGAAACATGTCTGGAAAAATGCCATTTGGTCATGGTGCATTATTATTTTAATGTACTACAGGATTTGAATGGATTTTAGCATTTAGAATACTTACATTAAAAAAATTAAAAATTAAAAATCTTTATTTCAAATAAAATTCTAGGATCATGATTAACCTTATGATGCTAAAAATATTTTCATTATGGTTAGGAATAAGACATGGAAGAACACTAATTTTAACATTATTCTGAATGTACTAGCTATGAAATTAGCCAGCAAAAGGTAAAATCAAGTAGACAATGAAAAAGAAGAGCGAAAATAGTTTTATTTGTAGACAATATAATTATATTCATAAACCCCAGACAGTTAACATAAAGAAAGAAGAGACAAACAATTATTTGGTACAGATTTAGTACAAAAACCCATTAATTTTGCTAAATGTAATACTAATATAATAATAATATAATAATGTAACTAGTATATAACTAAAAGAGAAAAGAGAAAAAAAGCATCAAAAACAAATAGCCTATTAATATGTTAAATGTCATATAGGAACTATATAAAGAACATTTGAAAATTCTACAGGAGGAATTGAATAAATTTTTAAATAAAGATATATTTTCCTCATACAGAAAAATACACAAAACTGTAAGGATATTAAATTCCAATTAGATTGGAGGAATTTGATAACAATTTTAAATTTCATTTGGAAAATGAAACATTAGTAACCTGAAATTTTATGAAAAAGAATGACAAAGGCCTTTTCCCATCAGATATTAAATATTGTATGAAGCTATACCATTTAAAACTATTATATATTAACAAATTAATAGGCTGAGGTGTCAGTGGAAATTGTAGAGGGTCCAGTGAAAGACCTTATTACATTTAATATTTGATAAATGTGGGATTTCAAATCAGTGACAGGGAATGAATTTTGTAACAAATAGTATAGGAATAATTTGGTTTTTCAGGAGATTATAGATTTCTGGGAAGGAAACATATATACACAGAGACTACGTTACAAATGTATTTAGTTGAAGATACAACAGAACAGGAGCAGATGTAGCACAGCTTCCCTGGGTGCCCAGAATCTTAACGTGAGCAAGAGGTTGCTGTAATGCTTTCCAAACAAGACAGCATCTTTTTGTTTTGTTTTTGTTTTTAATTTTAATTTAATGTTTTATTTATTTTTAATTTTTTAAATTTAAGTTCAATTAATTAACATACTGTATTATTGGTTTCAGAGGTAGAGGTCAGTGATTCATCAGTCTTATATAATACTCAGTGCTCATTACATCACATGCCCTCCTTAATGCCCATCACCCAGTTACCGCATTCCCCACCTACCTCCCCTCCACCATCCCTCAGTTTGTTTCCTATATTAAGAGTCTCTTATGATTTGTCTCCCTCTCTGGTTTCATCATGTTTTATTTTTTCCTTTCTTCCCCTATGATCTTCTGTTTTCTTTCTTAAGTTCCACACATGAATGAGATCATATGATAATTGTCTTTCTCTGATTGACTTATTTCACTTAGCATAATACCCTCTAGTTCCATCCATGTCATTGCAAATGGCAAGATCTCATTTTTTTGACGGTTGAGTAGTATTCCATTGTGTATATATACCACCTCTTCTTTATCCATTCATCTGTTGATGGACATTTGGGTTCTTTCCATAGTTTGGCTATTGTGGACATTGCTGCCATAAACACTGGGGTGCATGTGCCCCTTCGGATCACTACATTTGTATCTTTGGGGTAAATACCCAGTAGTGCAATTGCTGGGTCATAGGGTAGCTCTATTTTCAACTTTTTGAGGACCTCCGTACTGTTTTCCAGAGTGGCTGCACCAGCTTGCATTCCCATCAACAGCGTAGGAGGGTTCCTCTTTCTCTGCATCCTTGACAATATCTGTCGTTTCTTGACTTGTTAATTTTAGCCATTCTGACTGGTGTGAGGTGGTATCTCATTGAGGTTTTGATTTGGATTTCCCTGATGCTGAGTGATGTTGAGGACTCTTTCAAGCATCTGTTGGCCATTTGTATGTCTGCTTTGGAGAAATGTCTGTTCATGTCTTCTGCCCATTTCTTGACTGGATTTTTTGTTTTTTGTTAAGTTTGAATTTGGTAAGTTCTTTATAGATTTTGGATACTAGCCCTTTATCTGATATGTCATTTGTGAATATCTTCTCCCATTCCATAGGTTGCCTTTTAGTTTTGTTGATTGTTTCCTTTGCTGTGCAAAAGCTTTTTATCCTGATTAAATCCCAGTTGTTCATTTTTGCTTTTGTTTCCATTGCCTTTGGAGACACGTGTAGCAAGAAGTTGCTCCAGCCGAGGTCAAAGAAGTTGCTGCCTGTGTTCTCCTCTAAGATTTTGATGGATTCCTGTCTCACAGTTAGGTCTTTCATCCATTTTAAGTCTATTTTTGTGCATGGTGTAGGGAAATTCTTCATTCTTCTGCATGTGACTCTCCAATTTTCCCAACACCATTTGTTGAAGAGACTGTCTTTTTGCCATTGGATATTCTTTCCTGCTTTGTCAAAGATTATTTGACCAGAGAGTAGAGGGTTCATTTCTGGGTTCTCTATTCTGTTCCATTGATCTATGTGTCAGTTTTTGTGCCAGTACCATACTGTCTTGATGATGACAGCTTTGTAATAGAGCTGGAAGTCCGGAATTGTGATGCCGCCAGGTTTGCTTTTCTTTTTCAACATTCCTCTGGCTATGCGGGGTCTTTTCTGGTTCCATACAAATTTTAGGAGTATTTGTTCCATTTCTTTGAAAAAAGTGGAGGGTATTTTGATGGGGATTGCATTGGATGTATAGATTGCTTTAGGTCGCATAGACATATTAACAATATTTGTTCTTCCAATCCATAAGCATGGAACATTTTTCCATTTCTTTGTGTCTTCCTCAATTTCTTTCATGTGTGCTCTATAGTTTTCTGAGTACAGATCCTTTGCCCCTTTGGTTAGGTTTATTCCTAGGTATCTTATGTTTTGGGTGCAATTGTAATTGGGATTGACGCCTTAATTTCTCTTTCTTCTGTCTCATTGTTAGTGTATAGAAATACAACTGAATTCTGTGCATTGATTTTATATCTTGCCACTTTGCTGTATGAGTTCTAGCAATTGTGGGGTGGAGTCTTTTGGGTTTTCCACATAGAATATCATGTCATCTGTGAAGAGTGAGAGTTTGACTTTTTCCTTACTGATTTGGATGCCTTTTATTTCTTGTTGTTGTCTGATTGCTGAGGCTAGGAATTCTAGTACCATGTTGAACTGCAGTGGTGATAGTGAACATCCCTGCCATGTTCCTGACCGTAGGGGAAAACCTCTCAGTTTTTCCCCATTGAAAATGATATTTGCTGTGGGCTTTTCGTAGATGGCTTTTATGATATTGAGGTATGTTCCCTCTATGCCTACACTGTGGAGAGTTTTAATCAAGAAAGAGGCTGTACTTTCAAACAAGACAGCATCTTGATGATCTGGAAAGCTCAAGTAGAAGTAGGGCATACATGATTTATAAAGCCAATGGAATTAAAGAAGCAAATTTTTTTTCTAATGGCTATAATTGCATTAATTTCACCAAAGTAACTAGTTTATGTTGCTTTATATACTCCCTAAAAGGAGTCTGATATTTGTAAACATTTCCTCAAATACAAGCATATGCTTTGCTAATAGAATTTCTTGCAGAATGAAGGTTGCTATAACCTAGATTGTAAAGGTCAATGAAATAGCAAGACTTGAGCTATCCAGATCATCAAGATGCTGTCATAGTTGTCCCATTAGAACCGTTAGAAAAAAATTACTTATTTAATTCCATTGGCTTTATAAATCATGTATGCCCTACATCTACATGTGAAAAAGGTTACCTGAACTATAGACTATCAAATAAGGTGAGTTTTTAAAAAGGACTTTATTCAGAATTTGTTATATAGTAGTGAATTTAAAGATTAAGTAGCATTGGGAGGGGCAGGTTAATATGTGTACCTAGTAGCTGAATTAGAATTCACTTTCGCAATTATACTATCTATTGACCCAGATATCTCTGTAACACTATCTAGTAACACATTTTGGGCAGTTCCAGTTAATTGTTAAGTTAGAGAATGAATATTTTATGTACTGATTAGGTATCAGCACCAGTATATAGGATTAATAAGGACTTAATAATGAGAAAGTGAGTCTTGCATCAATAGTTCAAGGATTTAAAAACTTTATGCTTATAGTAATGAAAGAAAATTAGAATTGTATGGAAATATATGTAGCCCAGATTGAGCATGGTGTTGAGATCAGATCATTTTACAGGGTAAGGCACTGAAAACAAGTAACCCCAGAGATTAATAAAATGCTAAAATCGGTTTAAGAGAAAATCACTGTAACAGAGATTTAGCCTGGATTCAAGAAAACTCTGGGTTATCAGGATCATTATATATGGGTTTTTATAAGGAGAAACATTCTTCCCAATGAAATGTCAAAATTACATTGATTAAAAAGATTTAAAAGGGGCTGAGTTTTGAAGTTTATAGAGTATTTCAATCATTAGAAGTTAGATGGTCCTATCTGACTTCCTAAGATTTTCCTGCTTTAATTTCTACAATGTGATAATTAAACCAAATCAAGCACTACATGGTGTGCTGAGGCCTCCTGGGTCCTTGGAGTTATTTCAAGAGGTCTATGACTCCATGTGTACACAAATCATTGTTGATTATTCTAATAAAGAATGCATGGCATACACAAATGCAGTCTTCTATTTTAAATGCATAAGATTCTGTTTTGGTTAATAAAGATTCAGGGTAGCATTTTGTCATTAGGCATTTTATCAACACATCCTAAAAGCATAATTTTACTCCAGTGAGATTCATAACTTTATTTAGATCACATGAAGAAATCTTCACACATAAAATGGTTAGAAACCATGCCTTCAAAGTTAACCACTTTCTATCGGGTTCTAACTAATAACAATTCAGCTTCAAATAACCAGTTTTGTCAGATTTCATTATGAAATAACTAATCAACCTCAGCTAAGTGTAATGGCCTGTGATAGGCACGAAAGATATGGATTGGTACAAGACATCCAGAGGTGGCATAGAGAATTTCCAAATTTTGTCAACCTTTCCTTCTTGTTCTCAGGAAATTCAAAACCCTATCTTCCGTCACAAGTCTTTTCCTCTTGGTTGTATTTACTATAGTGTTGAATAGTACTGGCATTCAACCCCTAGCTCAGACTATAGAGTTACCCTGGATTCTCCCATCTTCTACAATAAAAAATCCTTCCAAGAGTCCATCTGTCTTCATCACTACCACCCCTGCTTCAGTTTTTGCTTAGGTGAGGAGCACTGAAACTCCTTTCTAAGTGGACCTTGTCCCACTCTAATGCATGTTCCATACTTTGCCAAGATAGTGTTAAAGTAACCAGATTAAGGCCCACTCAAATTTAGCCCTATGTAAGGGAAGGATCCTGATTTCACTTCTTTTGAATAAATATCCAGGAATGGTATTGCTGGAACCTAGAGACTCCACAAAAAAAAAAAACAAAAAAAAAAAAAACAAAAAAAACTGTTAGAATAAATAAATGAATTCAGTAAGGTTGCAGGATACAAAATCAACATACAAAAAATCAGTTGTGTTTCTATACACTAAAAATGAATTATTTGAAAAAGAAATTTAAAAAGCCATCCCACTTACAATACATCACCAAAGAATAAAATACTTAAATATAAACTTAGAGATAAAACATGTAAACACTGAAAACTACAAATCATTGATGAACGAAATTAAAGACACAAAGAAATGGAAGAATATTTCATGCTTGTGAATTGAAAGACTTACTGTTGTTAAAATATCCATAATACTAGCATGATCAATCTGCAGATTGAGGGCAATCCCTATCTAAATCACAATAGCATTTTTTTACAGAAATAGGTAAAACAATTCTAAAATTCACATGGAACCACAAAGGACCCTAAATAGTCAAAACAATCTTGAAAAAGAAGAACAAAGCTAGAGGCAAGATACTTCCTGGTTTCAAAATATATTACAAAGCTACAGTAATTCAAACAGTATGGTATTTTATGAAGGCAAACATATAGATCAATAGAACAGAATAGAGACCCAGAAATAAACCCATGCATATACAATGAACTGACCTTCCCAAGAGTACCAAGAATACATAATGGTGAAAGGGTGGTGTCCTCAACACATGGTGCTGGGAAAACTGGATCTCCACATCGAAAAAAAGAAAAAAAATTGGACCGTTTTCTTATACCATACACAAAAATAAACTCTGTATGAATTAAAGACTTAAAGGTAAGACCTGAAACTATAAAGCTCTTAGAAGAAAAGATAGGGGAAAAGCTTTATAACACTGGCCTAGGCAATAAATTCTTAAATACGACACAAAAGAACAGGCAACAAAAGCAAATTACTTAATATGATTCATATATAGCTCTTTATAATCTGATCATTATCAAACCTTTTTTTTTTAAGATTTTATTTATTTATTTCACAGAGAGGGAGAGAGAGCACAAGCAGGGGGAGTGGCAGGCAGGGGGAGACGGAGAAGCAGACTCCTCGCTGAGGAGGGAGCCCGACACTGGACTTGATCCCAGGACCCTGAGCCGAAGGCAGATGTTTAACCGACTGAGCCACCCAGGCACCCCTAGCAAACTGCTTAAAGATTGTATTCAATCCGTTCCTTCACAATCCTCCAGCCATTCCAAGTTAGAGGTGTTTTTCATGTATGTCATCTTGCTTCATACTTTAGGCATACATGGTTTGTTCTATTCCAACAGCCATACTCTCCACTCCACTACTCTTGCCAGTGGAGCATCGATTTTGTTCTGGTATTCACCTTCTGGGGTCAAGGGGAAGAGACTATCCCCTCCATCTCTAGCCACTGATTATGTAAGATCCAAGAAGATAATATTGTGCCATTGTATCGGCAGCTCCAAAGTTCTTAACTTCACCAATTCCTTCTTTGTCATAATAGAAGTCTGCTCTACCTTCCTCACTTTCCTTATTAAAAATAATTCTATTGAGAAGTTTCTAAGTCTGGTTTGTCGTCCTTATTCGGATATTATGTGATAGGACAACCATCTATCTGTTACATGCCTTTCTGCATTTGTCATCTCAGCAAATCACTGCACGACTTATGTGAAGGCCTTAGCAAGGTGATCTATGTAGGTTTTGTCTGGCTATGAACTGTCAGTTGTGCTGAGCATTACCCTGAACCACCTTCGGAATACCAATGATAAGCAGCACTCCCCTCCCAACATTGAAGGCACTTGAGATAAGCTGGTTAGACTTTGGAGGTGACCACCCTGGGGGAAGGGGTGTGAGACACCAGTGTACTGGTGATTTGCATGATCATCAGGATGCTTTGCACTTCATTGCCCTAATTTGCTGAAATCTAGTGCCAGGCCACCAATGAGATCCACCTCCACACATTCCCTGAATAATAATTTTTACAAAGCTTTGACAATATTCAGTAGGGTTTAGTACCAATTCCAAGGCAGTGGTGGAGCGGTAGGTTGACCACCCCAAGAAACAATTCTTTGACACCAGCTGGGTATCCTAGAATTGAAATTAATTCTGACTATTTACCTGGAAATAGTTTCAGATTCCACAGTTTTACAAGACTATCCCCACAACCCCCCTTAGATGCCAGTCAGGTTATTCCCTGTACTTCTGACCCCCGGCTGTAAAGCAAAGTTTCCCATGACCCCCTCGTTGAGTTCCATTAATTTGCTAGAGTGGCTCACAGAACTCTGGGAAACATTTTACTTATTAGATTACTGGTTTATTATAAAAAGATATAACCCTTGCTATAAGCCCCGGTCAATACTCCACATAGGGCTATTGCACAGAGAATTTGTCTCTCCCAGCATTCTAGTTCTATTTCAGACCACGTGGGCTCAGGAAATCTTACTCGTTCTCATGTAGCATGTTCAATTAATATCGCATAAAGGGCCGACTTACATGCCTTCTGTTTTACAATACGAGGTAGGGGAAACGTTCTCCAGTCAGACACAATGTCTATCCCCCAAATACAATGAGGTAAAAAAAGAAGCAACCTTTTCACATAAAATCTGTTCAAACAAATCTTAATTTAAACTTGATTTTATTAGCCATTACATTCCTAACTGTAGCTTTCTTTGGACTTCATCAACAGGTTTTGGTTTTATAATACTAAGTAGGGGGGAGTGTTCCCCAGGGCCAGATATAATACCCATTCCCATAAAGCATGCAGGTAAAGGACACACAACTTCTTCACGTAAAACCGGCTTAAACATTCCAACTTTTATAATCCTATCAGCGCATTACATTTTTTTTCTTTCAATTTAAGGGTAGCCCAAGTTAGGACTTCAGCAATGGATTTTGATACCACTTCATGGGATTTGGGTATCAAAGCATCCTGGGAACTTCTCCACCCAGTGACATTTTACCACACTTGTGCAAAAGGCTTTGTGTGCCCAGTAAGGGATGGAACCAAGAGAGCCTGGCTCTTTTGTCAATCTTAAACCTGATTAATCTGCCTAACTACTGCCACAAGAGATGTTGGTCAAGTCTTTCATGAAAATCTTTCTGGCTTTTTAAATTTCTCCAAACAGAGCTGACTTGTTTGGGGCCCTTTAATGCCGGGGGAACAATCCCGAAGGATCCCCAAAGGATCCTTTGACCCACCAAACTTTAGGTTGTGCTGTGTTAATACCCTTGTTTTAACCCTGTCAATGTTCATTTTATTCATTCGATTCCTTAATAAGCATCTAAAGATTTCTGCCCTGCTGGGACAAGTCCCGTGATGCTTCCCTCTCTGTTTCCTCTTTATTTGTTAATAACTGTTTAAAAATTTTCACCTTGCTTGGACAAGTTTCTTGACTCTCCCCTCTGCCTCTTCCTAATTCTCTTATTAATTAACTGGATGTTTTTGTCAGCATTTGTAAGACCCATGAGGGCAGGCTGAGACAGCAAATTCCATAAAGCCTCCAGAACTATTCTTTTGGTTTTGCAACAATAAAGTTATATGGGGTGCCCATGTGAAAGGAGTTTTCCTTAACCATAGTGTTTACCATGGTCTGGGTGGTGAGTCATATTCTGAGGGTGAATATCCCAATCATCATAAAGCCAGTCCCACATGGCTCGCATACAAAGCATATCAGCTGTTTCATCTGGGGCGTTCCATTTGGCATTCACAAAGGACAGTTCCCCTTCTCAGGATAAACAGACCTTACAGTGGCTTTTATCCAGTCCACCAGGCTGGCTGCTCCCTCAGGAGCACATCCAGCCATTTATGATTATTCCACAGTGAGCTGTGGGTCCTCCATCAACCCAAATATGCTCTTACTCTGCAGCATTCAATATCAGACACTCTTCCCAAATTAGTCACTCCTAAATTCATCTCAGTAAAGGTTTCTCAGGGAGCTGGTGATACTGATCCACAAAATGAAACAACTCCTTCATACTAGATCCCCTTGTTTCAACAGTTTCTTGGTTTTGCCCTTTCCCCACATGTACTATCTTCTTGGTAACCAGAGGTCTTAGAGGTATTTTTGGTTGTCCCTGTACAATTTTCCCCTTCTAGGCAACTTTAAGGCTAACGGCCAAAACTCAGATTGGCCCAAATCTTACCTTCATTTAGCTTCAAGTCCCAACCCAGCACTTTCTTTCACTTTTGTCTCAGCTAATACAGATAGCAACAATCCAGGGATTGTATATTTTGCCTTTTTCTGATTATTGTGTGTTTCCTTATGCATCAAGTGAACCAGCTCCCTGGGAGTTGGATCCATCTCTGAATTCCATTAATAACTTTTACCTGTAGTAACTGAGTGAGGCATAGCTGTCGCTCCATGCCATGGTGACCACCCAGCCACCCAGGAATCAAAGGTTCTTCATACCCCCCACTTTCATCCTTTCTTTTCCCAAATCACAGGTTTCCATGAGCCAGGGCCATACTAGCAAATCCCACTTCTCTAATGCCGACTAAATGGGTTCTGACACCAATTCCAATGTGAGGGAGGGTCCCCCCGATGACAAGCCATTCTCTGACAGCAGCTAAGCGTCCTACAATTCAAGTCCATTCTGACTACCTAGAGATAGCACCAGATTCCATAAGTTGATGGCTTGGTTCTACAAGACTGCCTGCTCCCCACTTCAAGTGCCAGTAACATCTGTGCGTCTGATGGCCTATAGATCAGAGGTTCCCATGACTCCCTCCTCAGGTTCAATTAATTTGCTTGAGAGGCTTCCAGAACTCAGAGAAGTATTTTACTTACTAGATTACTAGTTTATTAAAAAAAGATGTGATGTGATGAGCACTGGGTGTTATATGCAACTAATAAATTATTGAACACTACAGCTGAAACTAAATATGTACTTTATGTTGGCTAATTGAATTTAAATTTAAAAAATAAAGATTAAAAAAAGATATAACTCAGGAACAGCAACATGGAAGAGATGCATAGGGCAAGGTATGGGGAAAGGGCACAGAGCTTCCATGCTTTCTCTTAGCACTCTGCTCTCCCTGAATCTCCACGTGTTCACCCACATGGAAGCTCTCCAAACTCTGCCCTTTGGGGTTTTATGGAGGCTTCATTACAGTGGCATGATTGATTAAATCATGGGCCGTTGGTGATTGAACTCATTCTCTAGCTCCTTTCTCCTCCAAGGAGGTGGGAGAGGGGGGCTGAAAGTTCCAACCCTCTGATCACTTGTTGATTCTCCTCCAAACCAACATCCATCATCAGGTGGAATCCAAAAGTCACCTCATTAACATAACAAACCTTTGCTGCTCTCATCACCAAGGAAATTCCAAGGGTTTTAGAAGCTCTGTATGAGAAACAAAGACCAAATATATATTTCTTACAAATTACAATATCACATCCCCCCTCAAAATTCATTCTTCTTGTTTTTCTTCTTATGTCTCAGTGAATTAAACCCACTGTCTATCCAGTTATCCCAAAAGCCCTAGAATAATAATAGTTTATATGAGAACCAGGGACATTATTAACATTATTTCATTTGAACCTTAAAGTATATCTATAAATTATTATTATCCCAAATGATTATATGAAGAGTGAGGCTTAGCCAGGTTAAGAAATTTGCCTCACAACTGGAAAATAGAGTAGCTGGGATTTTGATCATTTTAGCCAAGACCTAAGCCTCTGAACTACTATCCTTGATTCAGTCTTCCCTGTTCCTCACAGATATCAACCTTGTGTCTTTACTATCTTTTTATACTTACTCTCCACAAAGCAGTCAGTGGCAATGACAATGTGGCTGAAAGGTCTGTGTAATAACTGTGTATACAGAGGGTCCGTGTGGCACCAGACAGAGTTACAAGGCAGGTTGCTGACTGAGCACTTTGGATGATATGCAAGGCATAACTCTGTTTCTTAAAATTGTTTGAGCGATGGCTGGGTGGCTCAGTCGGTTAAGCATCTGCCTTCAGCTCAAGTCATGATCCCAGGGCCCTGGGATGGAGTCTCACATCAGGTTCCCTGCTGAGCAGGGAGTCTGCTTCTCCCTCTGCCTCTGCCCCTCCCCCTGCTTGTGCTCTCTCTCGATCTCTCTCTCTTTCTCTGACAAATTAGTAAATGAAATCTTAAAAAAAAAAGATCCAGTTTCAATCAAACATTTATAATAAAAATTAAGTGTTTGAGATACCCCTACCTCCTTATCAAAATATCAAAAAATGTCAAAAAGATATTTTTATTTGGCTAATTTGGATAGATTTTCATTTCTTGTGATTTCATAATTCCCCTCTGTATTATTTATTGCTATGTAATAATCCAAAACATAATGGCTTAAAATGACAATTTGGTATTATTCCATCTCATAATTCTTTTGGTCAGAAATTTGAACAAGACACACAAAGAGTGTGGCTGGTCTTTGCTGTGTAACGTCTGGGTCCTGAGTTGTGTTGACGCAAGGGCTGGTGTCTGGAACAGCTGAGAGCTATCTCCCTACTTGATCTTTCCCTATTTGTTCCATTATTACACTTCTTTTGTCTTACTTTTGTTTCACTGAGATTTTTTTATGATTCCATCTTATCTCTAGCATTGATGTATTATTTATTGTCCTAGAACTTATAATTCCTTAAATAATCAGAGAAATGCAAATATTATACCACTTTGCATGTAGCATGAAGATCTACAACAGTATATTCCCGATTCTTCTCTCCCATCCTTTGTGTTATTAAGGTCATTTATTTTATTTTTTGTGTGCTGGGAGTACAAACTATATTGCTGTTATTTCTGCTTTATGCTGTCTGTTATTTTTTGGATTTGTTTAACCTAAGAAATAAAAGTGTAATTTACCTTTATTCCAGGCCAGTCTTCTACATTTCTTTTGTAGGTCCAACTTCCTGTTCCAGCATGTTCCTTCTCCTTGGAAGACTTTATTAAACATTTCTTACAGAGTGTGTCTGCTGGTGGTGAATTCTCTCAGTTATATATTTCACGTATATATAAAATCTCCTTTCTCTTTGAAAGATATTTTTACTGACTATAGAAACTTGGATTAATAGTTTTGTTTTATTCTTCAGTACATTAAAGATATTGTTGCATTGTTTCATGGTTTCTCATAAAAACTCAGCTGCAATTTTCAAATTTGTTCCTCTGTATCTATCCTCTGTACCTTTTATTTCTGTCACCAAAATTTTCACTCTGACTTCTGTTTTCACTCATTTGAATATGATATGCTTATGTATGTGCTTATATTTTGTTTTGTTTGCTTTTTGCCTTTTGGTATTTTCCTGTTTGTTGGTCTCTGAGTTTTTGGATCTGCTGCTGGGCGTGTGTCAATTTTAGAAAATTCTTGGCCATTATTTTTAAAAAGATTTCTTTTGCCAAGTTCTCTCTCTCTTTGCCTCCTGGGATGCCAACTATGCATATGTTATACTGTTTGATGTTGTCCTGGTGCAGAGATGCTCTGTTCTATTTTTGTTTCACTCTTTTTTCTCTTTGTGCCTCAGTTTGGGTAATTTCTGTTTTCCTATCTTCAAGTTCACTTATGTCTTCTTTGGATGTGTTGAGTGTACTCATGAGCACATGAAAGGTGTTCTTTATCTTTACTGCTATTTTTCTCATTTATAATATTTCCATTTAATCATGTCTTAATGTTCCATCTCTCTGCTGAAATTAACCACTTGACTTTGGTTTCATTGACATTCATATGTCTACCATTTTCATTAAAGCCATAAATATTAGTCATAATTATTTTAATTAGCAATAATCGTGCCTCAGATAAACCTCATTGGCTACGATACTGCCACTGCGCAAAGCTAGTCATAATTATTTTAAATTCCCTCTCACATAGTTCCAACATCTCTGTCATATCTGAGTTTGGATCTGATGAATGCTTTGTTTCCTGAGAGTGCATTTTTTCATACATATTTATTCGGCCTGGAAATGGGCACACTTGTCCATCTGCTAGGTTTTTAATATATGGGTTTGAGTTAGAAGTGGGCTAGACTGGAGGCTTTCTGTTGCTGTGGTTAAATTCAACTCACACTTTGAATTCCTATAGTGATACCTTGTGTTTAGAATGAGAATTGATTTATTACAATACCCATGTGACTCTCAGCTTGAGGTATTCCCTTGTCACTGTATCTCAAGAGAAGGTATCTTTGCACACTGTTGGTACTTGAAGCTTGTTTGTTTGTTGGTGGTGAGTGGTGGTATTTCTTCTCTGTTCTGGTTAAGTTTCAGCCTTAGGCAGGAATCTTACCCCTGGGTGTCAGAGGTGTGGCTTTCTCAGTTCTTCTGCCCATATTCTGGTTATGAACCAGACTTCTACGAGTTTGGTTTTTCTGTTCCCTTCCCTCACCAGTATTTTAAGGGTGAAAGTGTTTGTTTCCCTACCTCCTACAGATCTTCATTTCTTAAGAGGAAATGGGGGAAAGGGTCAGTGGAGTTCCCTGGCCCTCCTACAGAGGTGCTCTTCCCCTCTCCATGGGGTCTGCTTTAAAACCAATCCTTTTTTCACTCTCTGATCTTTTTTGTGATTATACGTTGGGGTGCATGGAGAAAATCTTGCAAGAGGGTGTGCACTCCTCTAATTTCTAAAGTCCACAGGTTCTATACTCTCCTGCAAGTCTGCCCTGGGCCTTCACCAAGATGTCAACTATTATAGTTTTGTTCTTATTAGTGTCTAGTTATCTGGTAAGTATGTGTTCATGTCTCTTCTCTCTTTGAAGGTGCTGGTCTCTCCTTGACGTTTGGACAAGTGATTGCTCTGGAACCTCAGTTCTATAATAGATTCCAAAAGAGTCATGAATTTGAAGTTATTCCAGTTTTTTTTTTTTTTTAAATAAAGTTGGGACTGATGTTCTTTCTGCTGTCTACACTCTAGGAAGAGTACTAGAAATCCTTAATGAGATATTTTGTATTCTTTTTTTAAATAATAGGTCTTCAAACACTGGTGTGAGTTTTTCCCTTACAGCATATCTCAATTTGGATTAGCCATATATCAAGATAAGAACAGCCACATGTGGTGAGGGGCTTCCATACTGGACAGCCCTAACCTTATGGCTATTGAATATCTTGCACATAATAATCATGATATGAAATTTTAAAATTAATGTTTCTGGACTTCACTTACAAGCAGTGAAAAGTTTAGATTTTTTCAGGCTTTTTATTATTGTTCTTAGTATTTTCTAAGTGTGCATTTGATCGGAACATAGAAGAAAACCAAATGTCATATTATTCTAAATGTATACCTTACCTTACCTAAATGTTACTTTTTTATAAACCTGAAGATATTCAGAATGTTCACAGTACATAGTTGAGATAAAAATTTGATCAATAGAACATTTTCTAGCACATATTTTGGTACTTATCTTTAAGCCTAACTTAGTTACTATGTTAAAATACCTTTTTGAATGATACATAAACATTTTCAGTTTCTCCATGCCGAGATCCTTATTACTATTCAATGCCAAAATAACAATATTGCTTTTCATCCACGAGAAGCAAGTTGTAAGGTATTATGAATCAACTCATTTCCTCAAATAGCAACACCAATCAAAAGTCCTTTTACAAATGCATCAGTTTTGATTTGTACCAGAAGTATAAATAAGAATTTGAATGCCTAACATAGAATCCAAATGAAAATGCTGAGGGAGTCTATAATGGCAGAAATGTAAGATGTCTTACAGTTTATTTTATTAAATTCATTAGTTTCCAGATAAAGTACATTTTTCAGCCTATTTATTTATGTGACATTTGTAACTCTGATCTTAAAACCTATCCATTTTAATACATTCTTTTCATTTTGCTTCATGTACTGTACTGTTTTCTGCCTTCATGTGTTTCAGTATGAGAGAAACCGATTGAGAAAAACAGCTTCAGGAAATCAGTTATAAGGTTCTCCCTCTCTCTTCCCCCCGAACTCTATGATGTGTTCTAAATTCTGTTGTTCTGGTGGTCAATAATGACATCTTTTTTATTTTTCATATTTGCAATGATCCGATAAAGACAATAACATGTATGGTTATTTCACAAGTAACCCTAAATGCAATATAATTGAAAAATCAATCAGTTAAACTTTTGAGATAGCTGTGAATCATAAAAAGGCCTGAAGTAAGCCACAGAGAAGGGGCACAGGTTAAAAATGTTCATGCTAGTTCTGGTTCATAACACATACATCCCCAAAGCTCTCAGATAGAAAGTCAATCAAGGTGAATTCGCATGAAAGTTTTAGGTGGTTAGTTTTAATAACAGTTAATTAACATGATGATGCTTTTGTGACTAAAAGTTTCCATTTCTTCTAAGCCTGCTCTTGTGTTTACTAGGCCCACCATACAGAGCTGTGGGTGACTAAACTTTGTTGGTTATGGTAACGTATTATTTTGGTGGAATGGTGCAGGTCTGACTGAAATGAGTTTAAAAAGAGAAACAAAAGGGAAATTGGAGGAAAAAAGTACGAATAACTCTTTTGAGGAATTTTGCCTAAAACCAAGCAAAAAAAGAGAAAAAAGAAGAAAGAAAAATAGAGTAGTAGCTATGGGGCAAAATATGGCCAAGAGATTTTTTTTCTAAACATGAGTGAAGAAAGAGCATCTTTGCACACTAATGAGAATGATCCACAAAGAGAGAGATGATGGAGGACAGACAGAGGAGAGTTACTGAAGAAGTTGAGAGCAAATGGAATCAGGTACACATGTGGATGGACCAGCTGAGGCAGCTTGGATAGTATAACCAGGCTAATGGCAGAGGGACAGAATATATGGGTCCCAGTGCTGGCAGGTGGGTAGGGAAGTGCAATCTGGAGACACCAGAACTTATCTTCTGATTGCTTCTTTTTCCTTAATGACTCAGAAACAAGGATGTCAGTTGAGAATGGGCAGAGGGGAGATAGTTGTAGGGTGTGGGTGAAAATAGAGGAAAAGGTATGAGATAGACATCTAGAAAAGAAGAAAACCTAATGGACGAGGGATTATTTATAGTATTATAGGCCTTTAGCACTAAAACTCATATCCATTTCAACTCCAAGTCCTGTACGTTTTAACTAATAAATCATTCCCAAATTCATCCACTTCTCTGCATTCCACCATGGCCCCTGTCCAAACTACCACTGCCTCTTGCCTAAACTACTATGTTGGCTTCCTAATTGGCTTATACATGTCCACTCTTGCTCCTCACCAAGGCATTATTTTTTTAAATTTATTTTTTATTGTTATGTTAATCACCATACATTATAACATTAGTTTTAGATGTAGTGTTCCATGATTCATTGTTTGTGCATAACACTCAGTGCTCCGTGCAGAACATGCCCTCTTTAATACCCATCACCAGGCTAACCCATCCTCCCAACCCCTTCCGCTCTAGAACCCTCAGTTTGTTTTTCAGAGTCCATCATCTCTCATGATTTGTCTCCCCCTCCAATTTCCCCCCCTTCATTCTTCCCCTCCTGCTATCTTCTCACCGAGGCATTCTTAGCATTACAGCCTGGATCATCTTTTCAAATGCAGGTTTGTTCATGTTACCACTCTGTTTAAAACTCTCCAAGAACTTTGGGGGATAGAAACAACCCTTCCTAGGGCAGTGTCACCTCAGCTCTTTGTTCTTGCCTCCTCTTAGCAGTTCGAGAACAATGGCTTTTCTCAGTTCTTATTTTTTTTTAAATTTTATTTTATTATGTTATGTTAGTCACCATGTAGTACATCATTAGTTTTTGGTGTAGCGTTCCATGATTCATTGTTTCCATGTAACACCCAGTGCTCCATGCAGAACGTGCCCTCTTTAATACCCATCACCAGGCTAGCCCATCCCCCCACCCCCTCCCCTCTAAAACCCTCAGTTTGTTTCTCAGAGTCCATAGTCTCTCATGGTTCGTCTCTCCCTCCGATTTCCGCCCCCTTCATTTTTCCCTTCCTTCCCCTAATGTCCTCCATGCTATTCTTTAAGTTCCACAAATAAATGAAACCATATGATAAGTGACTTTCTTTGCTTGACTTATTTCTCAGTTCTTCTAAGGAGCAGTGTGTCCTCATCCAGCAGGGCGCTGTAAATGCTGCTTAGAAAATCTTTCTCTTCTTGCCTTACTTATTTTATTCGTACTTTTTCTTCATATTTCAATTGAATCATCACTTTCTCCAGGAAAGTTTCCTTGTTCTTTAACTAATTTATCTTCCCTTTTATATGCTTTTAGAGTGCCATGTAGTTTTCACAGTCATAATTTCAAATTTATTTGTGGGAATATTTGATTATGTCCCCTGTTAGAATGGGAAGCTCTAAGAAGGTTAGCACTATGTTTGCCTTTTTTAAAAAAAATACAGACTTCACTTCCTTTGGCTCACCAGTTTACCCCTAAATAGTTAGCATATATTGTGTAGTGCACAATGGACTTCAATAGTATTTGTCAGGTGTACAATATAGTGATTCAACATTTCCATACAACACCTAGTAGAGGTGTCCTCAGCAAGACAAGTGTCCTCCTTAATCCTCATCACCTATTTCACTCATCCCCCCCCCTCCCCTCTGGTAACCATTAATTTAGTCTCTATAGTTAAGAGTCTGTTTCTTGGTTTTTCTCTCTTTCTGTTTTTTTCCCCTTTGCTTGTTTGTTTTGTTTCTTAAATTCCATATAGGAGTGAAATCATATGGTATTTGTCTTTCTCTGACTTATTTTGCTTAGCATAATACTTTCTAGCTCCATCCATGTCATTGCAAGTGGCAAGATTTCATTCTTTTTTATGGTTGAATAATATTTCATTATATATATATATATATATATATATATGTATATACCATATCTTCTTTATCCATTCATCAGTTGATGGGTACTTGGGTTGTTTCCATAATTAAGCTATTGTAGATAATGCTGCTATAAACATCAGGGTGCATGTATCCTTTGGAATTAGTATTTTTGTATCCTTTTGATAAATACTTAGCAGTGCAATTGATGGATTGTAGGGTAGTTCTATTTTCAACTTTTTGAGGAACCTCTACACTGTTTTCCAGAGTGGCTGTCCTAGTTTGCATTCCCACCAATAGTGCAAGAGGGTTCCCCTTTCTCCACATCTTTGCCAACATATGTTGTTTCTTGTGTTTTGTTTTTTTTTATTTTAGCCACTCTGACATGTATAAGGTGATATCTCATTGTAGTTTTGATTTGTATTTCCCGAATGATCCGTGATGTTAAGCATCTTTTCATGGGTCTGTTGGCCATCTGTATGTCTTCTTTGAAAAAAATGTCAGTTCATGTGAAGATACTGAGTCTTAAAGATGTTAAGTAAATTCTCCAAAGTTATGCAGCTGATATGTAAGCCAGACAGATCCGACTCTAAAGCACATGCCCTTAACTACTCTGAATTGTGATTTTACCACCTTGCTCATTTGCTGCTTTTGTTTCTCCCTTTCAGCCTAGATAGATTTATGTTTATTTTGAAAACACTTCAACTTGTGAAATATACTCAATTAACTCAAAATAATTTGCTTTATAGGTACATGTTTTAGGGACATACTATTTTCAAAAGATGCACACGTCCTTCTTGGCATCATGTTCTGGGTTTTGTTTGTATTAGAATATATTTTTACTCTGTACATCTATTTCTATGATAGAATATTTAGACTATAAATGAAATAAAAGCCAGAAAACCATTAATGTTAATAGATTTTATTAGTTATCCCAATATAAAGTGAAAAAAAGTAGAAAAGTAATGTTTTAGCTTTTATATTATAGATAAACAGTAATGCTGAAGTTTAAAGTTATATATTACTGTAGAAAACCTGTTTCATCTCTAATATAATTTTACAATACTGGTTTGTTATCAATGAATGAGATTTTCAGCCCTCAATCTACCTGAACTATTTAAAGCAAGAGAACATTAAAGTATTGGTTCAATAATTTATATTCTTAATTTTAAACTTATCAAAGCCATAAATTCCTACCAGGCCACTTTACTTGGAAAATACCAATCCTTGTGCATTTTTAAAGACTAAGAAGTAAACTCCAAGTCATTCAGAGAACTGTGTGCTCCCCACAGAATATTATTGTGAACAGGCCCTCCTTTTCTTGGACATAGGAACATAACAGGGTCACCTGTTGCAACCACTAATTACCTCTGTCAGCAGCAGTCAGGAAATTTGTGACTGAGGCTGGTTTCACCACCAGGATCTATGGCACTGTATTTTCATGAAGGTGAATAGTGATTAGACTGTGTGAATTCCCATGAGAGACACATATCAGTACTGAGAGGTACAAGGCCTGCAAGTCATTTGGAATTCATTATTAAGGGAAGCAGCAGTAAGTAAACACTTGACCACATTGGGCTCTATTAGATATATTTTTGGGTGAATGAAGCCACAAGGATATTGCATTAGCTGTAATGATAGGTCTTGGCTAAGTAACCTCAGTCCACATTTCCCAAATGGTTAATTGCTATTACAGTCATTTCATAAATGCTCATTGACTTATTTCCCACTCACAAAGAACACACTGCATCTCCCTTTTTTGCTTTTGCATGCACACTCATAAATTTGAGATTCTGTTGACAAGCCATTGCCTCAGATTTGAAAGGGAAGCACTATGATTTACAGAAAATGCAATATTTTATCAAGGATATGAGACATGTTCCTGGGAAGATTTCTGACACCCTGTGCCAGGCTGACCACAAGTCACTGCCCTGAGTTCTTGGTGCCAATGTGAAAGCCAAGGTAAAATATTATCTTCAGAAAAGTAAGATTCTACTGAACTTTTTTTTTAAAGATTTATTTATTTATTTGAGAGAGGGCGAGGGAGGGGCAGAGGAGAGGGAGAGAGAGAATCTCAAGCAGAGTCTTAGGACCCTGAGATCATGACCTGAGCCCATTAAGAGTCAGACACTTAACCGCTTAAATGACTAAGCCACCAAGGCACACCTCCACTCTTACTAATAAAATCTGTTTGCACAATTATAATTCAAATGTCCAGATTTCCTCACTGCTTAAGCTACCTGTAGTTGCAAGGAGCCAGCTGGGATGAGTATTAACCCTTTCAGCTCACATGGATGGTTCTTTGTTCTTTTGTAGACCATGTAACACTGGCGATCCCACTCTCAGGAGACCTAAGGCAATCAAAAGGCCAGCCTTTGATATTCAAAACATGTTTTGTTTGGTTTTGTTTAAAATCTCTCAAGTTAAAACCAAAACTCTTTAATCCTTCTGATGTGCTTTCAGAATAATGAGGCACAGGTCTCTGGTTGAGCCATCACCCAAAAAATTGAAAAATAAGGTGAGATGTGACTTCTCCACTGTCCCATCCTTCCTAAACCTCTTCCAGTTCTCTAGCCTAGGACTATCCATTTGCTGTTTAAGTCAAGAGTTAGGTGAGGGACGCCTGGGTGGCTCAGTCAGTTAAGCCTCCAACTCTTGATTTTGGCTCAGGTTGTGATCTCAGGGTCTTGAGATCGATCCCCTCATTGACTCTGTGCTCAGCGTGGAACCTGCTTGAGATTCTCTCTTTCCCACTCCATCTGCCCCTCCCCCAACTTGTCCTCTAAATAAAAAATTAATAAATAAAATCGTTAAAAAAAGTTAGGTGAGCTGTTTCTGATTCACTGCAAAGAGTGAAAAAGTCATTTGTTTTTAAGCCAACATTTTATCTTCCAATGCTTCTGTAAATAACATAACCCATGCAAAGTTATGTTTAGGAAATACAAAATAATCATTTAGAAATGTATGGTCAGAGAGGAGAAATCCTGTGTATTGTATCTGTGACTGGGCTACGTACATCATCATGGGCAAAATAGCTTGTTCATCACTTACCACCATTTTGAGTGGGAAAAACTACCAAAGTCTTGTACTTGATTTTTTCCCTCCCTAGAGCTTTCAGTTTATCCTCACTCATCTCTCCAGTAAATGAACATTCTCTGTTTAGATGGTTTTGTGTTTTTTTTTATCTTTGCCTCTCTCCCAGCAATCCTTGAGTGTTGTCTATATATCTCTCACCATAACTTATTTCTCAACCTGTGTTTGGGAGTTTCTGAAAATATTCTAGGAGGTCTAAGTGTGTTCTATGAGAAGTTTTACATTTTACTTTTTAATTATAAAAATTTAAAAATATATATTGTAACCATATCTTGAATACCACAGTCATTTTATAACCTAATAGCGTCAAAAAATATATTTACATTTACTTATACAAATGTGGTTGCTCCATGTTACTTAAGACTAACTGATATCACAATGTTCTGTACAAATAGAATTTTCAGAGGAGTTCAAATAGAGATAAGCAACGAGAGAATTTGTCCTCACCCATTCTTGGTAGTAGAGGCATCTCAAATTAGAAAGAGAAAACCTGCACTGTGACAGTCAGGACCATACTCATGTTTGTGGGAGAATATATTTGACAGACCCTATATTTATAAGTAGAAGGAAGGCTAAAGCAGTTTGTTTACAATACAAATTAAACAACAAAAACTTATTTTGCCCTTGATTTCTTCTTTTTTTTTAAGATTTTATTTATTTATTTGACAGAGAGAGACAGCAAGAGAGGGAACACAAGCAGGGGAAGTGGGAGAGGGAGAAGCAGGCTTCCCGTGGAGCAGAGAGCCCGATGTGGGGCTCGATCCCAGGACCCTGGGATCATGACCTGAGCCGAACGCAGATGCATAACTGACTGAGCCACCCAGGCGCCCTTTGCTCTTGATTTCAATGGTAATTGTTTTATATACTGTAGTTGGTGCTTTTGGTTACCGAGCACATATCCACAACTACTTCTCTTCCTCTTTCACAGAATTTGATTGTGTCAGCCTCTTGTGCCCCTGCATGGCTGTGCCCCAATTCATAGCCCTTGTCCCTTTCAGCATAAACATTCAAAAACTACAAATACTGAAGTACCACGTCTTGAAGTTAATCTGCTGCTTTGTCCTATACTTTAAAATAACAGTAGTTGATTTAGAAAATAAACACTTGAAGTTAAGCATACCCATTTTTATAACAAACTACTAATGCAAATAGTTAATCTCTGCATGAATATTTTTATTGTTATGTTAATCACTGTAATCATTAGTTTTTGATGTAGTGTTCCATGATTTATTGTTTGCGTATAACACCCAGTGCTCCATGCAGTACGTGCCCTCTTTAATACCCATCACCAGGCTAACCCATCGCCCCACCCCCTCCCCTCTAGAACCCTCAGTTTGTTTTTCAGAGTCCATTGTCTCTCATGGTTAGTCTCCCCCTCTGATTTCCCCCACTTCATTCTTCCCTTCCTGCTATCTTCTTCTTCCTTTTTTTATTTTTTTTTTAACATATAATGTATTATTTGTTTCAGAGGTACAGGTCTGTGATTCAACAGTCTTACACAATTGCATGAATATTGTTAAAGCAGACGTGGGTTACATTGTTCCACTATTAAAGCCAACTTTGATTTTAGGTTTAGCAAAAGCACATCATCTTTTATATTAAATTCATGTTGTTAATACAAATTTTTTTGGCATCATTGTTTTGTTTGTATTTGTTCATTAGTTTTGGTTTTGAAATTATACAAACCCCATACACAAAATGAGTTTAAACTTATTTAACAGATTGTCAAGTTTAACTGACTAGTCTAAATCATGTGGATTTCTCTCAGGAAAAATCTACTATGATGGTTAATGGTGTAGAATGTAGAGGGAGGCACCTTTTTCTGAATCCTAACTTCACCACACTTGAGCTGTGTGTGTGACACTGGGAAAGTATATAAACCTCTCTAAGGAAAGAGACTAATAAATACCAGCACTCCCTCAGTTTGTTATTAGAATTGCTTGAGTTAATACATGGGAAGGACTTGAAACAGTACTTGGCCCATAGTGTGTTCAAGTGTTAGTTTTACTGTTATCATTATTACTAAGTATTTCTATCATCTTATTATGAGCAATGATTGGGGTGGATATTTATTGAAGGTGATGGTCTTGAGCAGATAACTATAAAGCAAGAAATAAAAAAATTGGATGTTTACAATTTTATACCCCGAGAAGCTATTTTAAGACTAGTCATTCTGCTATGATTCTTAGGTACTAATTATCCTAGTCTGTTCAGCCTACTTGTAACAAAAAACCACAGACTAGGTGGCTTATAAACAACCAACATTTATTTCTCATAGTTCTGGAGTCTGGAAGTCCAAGTTCAAGGTGCCAGCATTTTTGAGTGAGGACCTTTTTCAGGATTGCCGACTTCTTGTTGTGTCCTTATATAGAAGAAAGTGCTGGGAACTTCTCAGGGACCTCTTTTATGAGAGTACTAATCTCATTTATAAAGCTTTCCCCCTCATGATCTAAGAACCTTCCAAAAGCCCCACTTCCTAACCATCACAGTAGGCATTAGGATTTCAACATATGGATTTTGGGGGGACACAAACTATTAAATTTAGCATTAGCCAAGTATAAAGCTACATGCATAGCCCATATTAACTTACTTTCTCATAAATTTTTTTTTTTTTTTTTTTTTTTTTAGTTTATTTCTGGTTCTTTGCCTTTGGCTTTTACAAAGGGTTGACAATTAAATGACCATATTTCTTTGCAATAAATGCTAGGTTATTTATGAGCTGTTATTCCCTCCTACACACCAGGGATTGTCCTAGAAGGCATGATTCAAACTCATTTTTCAGAAAGATTAGAAATTTGTAGTTGAATCTATGAATAATTACTGCAGCTCAGCTGCAAGGACCTTATGCCTTAGTTTGGTCACCTGAGGATAAAATCTCTTACAGCTCTGCTCTGCCCAGTGATTTATACAACCAACTCAAGCTTTAATTTTCTGCATGTTCCCTGGAAATGGAAAGTGGTCTACTATGTGGAAATGAAGGTCTCATTGGCATCTTTTTTTGCTTAGTTTATATCAGTTCCTCTACAGATGTTCACTGTAACACTGAGCCCTGTCTATGGGGAAGACTTTCATTATCCTCTTTGTTTAGTTATTGCCCTTGTTTGGCTAATTTTCAAAATGCCAGCCAGATAGATAATTGTTAAGAGACATTACTAGGGTGCCTGGGTGGCTCAGTCATTAAGTGTCTGCCTTCGGCTCAGGTCATGATCTCGGGGTCCTGGGATTGAGCTCCACATCGGGCTCCCTGCTCGGCGGGAAGCCTGCTTCTCCCTCTCCCACTCCCCCTGCTTGTGTTCCCTCTCTCGTTGTGCCTCTCTCTGTCAAATAAAAATAAAATCTTAAAAAAAAAAAGACATTATTAAAACTTCTTCTGTCTATGCTACAAGATCCTATTTTTCTAAGTATTTTGAGGATCAAAATTAGTTGGTTCATGAGAAAACCTTATAGGGGCACCAGGGTGGCTCATTCGGTTAAGCACCTGACTCTTGAATTTGCCTCAGGTCATGATCTCGGGGTGATGAGATGGAGCCCTGTGTTGGGATCCTAACTGGGTGTGGAGCCTGTTTAAGATTCTCTCTCTCCCTCTCCCTCTGCCCTTCCTCCACTCACACCCTCTCTCTCTAAAAACAAAAAACAAAAATAAAAAAATCAAGAAGACCTTATAGCTAAAGAGCTGATATCTTGAAAGGACAGTAAACATCAATTTCATTCAAATTAGGACCGTACAGTTTTAATTGTGACTAGTAAACCTACAATACTTAAATGATAAACTAAATTGATTTATAGTAGGAATCTTACCTGACTTGAGGAAATATTAAAGAAATCTTATGGGTTCCTTCAAAATTCAGTGGGAAAAAGGTTAGTTTTTATTCCCCAAATTCCTTGAGGTTAGGGAATATAATTTGAGGTGTGACCTCAAAAAATTGCCTTGCCTACTTTTCTAACTATGCAAACTTTTCTTTTCATAGTTATTTATTAATGACAGTTTGCATAATTTCTACCTGAAGATGTCAGACATCCATTAAATATTTATTGATTGAATTTCTGAGAAAAATTAACATCTATCTCTCATTTCTTTTCTGAATATTTCATGTAGACCATTGCTATACTGTTAGTTCTTAAGATCTTAGAGCTCATTTTAATTATGGAATTGCTTTTGAGATTAAAAAAATAAGCCAGGTCAGCTATTGAAAACAACTTAAATATTATGATCTATAAAAAGAGCTACACTCACCTGTATTCTCCAAGAGGCACACTAGACAATTTTCTTATTTATACTAAGACTTTTTTTTAAGATTTTATTTATTTATATGAGAGAGAGAGCATGGGCAAGGGAGGGGCAGGGGGAGAGGGAGAGAGAGACTCTGAGCTGAGCAGGGAGTCTGACATGGGACTTGATCCCAGGACCCTGGAATCATGACTTGGGCTGAAGGCAGACGCTTAACTGACTGAGCCACCCAGGAGCCCCATACTAAGCCTTTTACAAAGGATTTGAAGTCATTCATAGAAATGTGTGGATTTTACAAGGAATGATTAAATAAGGAAGGAGTTGGCGTGAAGGGAACTTCCAGCAAAAGAAATGAAAGTGAGGAGTAAAGTTTCCACCCAACTATTTATGGCATAATGTCCTTTAAAGTTGCTAAAAAAAAGTGGGACTAGAGAATCTTTCTTAACTTTAGTAAGAGGGGTTGAATGGTATGCATTATAAAACCAAAATCCAATCACAATATTCTTTCTCAATAAAACATTATGAAAATGAAACTATACATGAGATCTTAAAATCACTCATCTTCAAATAAACAGCATCCATTTCCACAAGAATAATGAAGAGACTCACACTGCCTATTTGCTAATTCAGTGATAAGAGTTGGTATGGAAATGGCGACATAAGAATGTAGACGGAGAAAATGGTCTACTATAGCCTATTTAGCTTTGCAGCTTTAGTGACTGACGCTGTCTGGCATCTATTGATAACTCAAGAAATATTCATCAAAAGAATTAGTGAATATAGGAATCAGGGAATTCAGAGAGGAATGAATAAAAGAAAAAATATGGCTCTGGGGATCTTGATGACTTCTTAAATTTTGGGATCACTGTGAAAAAAATCCAAAGACACTACTAAGTGTTTTTCTAGCTGTTTCATTTTTTTTATATACGCAGAAAACTCAGAATCAAATTGTAAACTTTTAGATTAGTGACAGTGGTGCTTATTCATCATTTATCTTTCCTCCTACCCTTGCCCTTCAAAAAATAGCAGCTGTCATTAAAAACAAAACAAAATAAAACCAAAAAAACCCCTCCTACTCTATGCCAGGTGTTTTTCATTTATCTCACTCTCTTAGCTCAGGGTGCTATAACAAAATACCATAGACTGAAGAGCTGGAATGACAGAAATATATTTTCTCATGTTCCAGAGACTGGAGATCAGGGTGCCACCACGGTTGGGTTTTGGGGAGAGTTCTCTTCCTGGTTGGCAGATAGCTACCATGTTGCTGTGTGCTCACATGACCGCTTCCTATGTGTACGTGGGGAGAAAGAGAAAGCTCTCTGATGTCTCTTCTGTAGGGGCACTAATTCCTTCATTAGAGCCCCACCCTCATGACCTCATCTAACCCTAATTCTCTCCCAAAGTCCCCATTTCCAAATACCATCACATCAGGAGCTAGAGTTTCAATGTGAATTTTATAGGGATACAAACATTCAGTCCATAACACTTAGTCTTCATGAGACCCTGCAAAGAGAATGTTACTGAAGAAAATGGGCATGAAGTTGGGATTTTATATATTTGTATCATAGGTTTGCTTAACTGTAATCTAGATTTTATCAGAATCTGATGTGAACAGGCCCTAGAATGCAAATTTACTCTGAGCATACTCTCAAGCTTGATAAATATGTTAAACTAGAATGTTAATTTAATATTTTGACATGAGAACATTACTGAGAAGCAGATAATAGTTGACTTGATAGATTAGTAAAAATTGTCCTGGTATGAAAAGTGAAGTAGGTCGCAAGTACCGATGAATGAATTTATTCCCTATGTTTTCCACATAGTGAAGCTTCATTAATTATGTCAGGTTTTCTGCTAGAATTATGGAAGAACTGAGAAAATTATGCTTAGAGGGTGGACTTATATACTTGGATGAGCAATAACCTACAGAAAATTCACCAACTGAAGCTTGGTTAAGCTACTGGAGTTTTCCAATTCACAGCTGGAGTTGGTCTGCTAGGACACTGTCAACTCTGTGATCAGTTTCCATATGATCACACTGTATGGTTGAGGAGAATGCATTTTCTATGGTATCAGGATACCTGGATTTAAATCCTGGGGCTACCATTTCAAAACCTGAAGTTATTTGACTACCCTGAACCATCATTTTCTTATAATAAAATATTTCTCAGGGTTATCATGGTAATTCAACAAAATAAAAATAAGAGCTAAGATGTTATTTAATGCTTCCTGTTCTAAACTTAACCATTTTAGACACATGAGGTCGTCCGTTGTTTCTTTAGTGCTCGTGTTCCTTCCCTGCACTTCCTTCCCTGCACTTCTCGTGCCTTCCTGTAGGTGGGGTATGCTTCCCTGTTCTGCCGATTCTGCGTGGCTAACGGGATGTGAGTGGATGTGATTTATATAACGTCCAAACAGACACCTGAAATGAACTTTTGCACTTTAGTTCTGCCTCCTCCAATTTCTGCCCTTTGCCATGAGAAAAACAGGTCTCAGTGGCTACTCCTTTAGTCTGAGACTTGAAATAAGAAGACACATGAAGTCTAGCTTTGCCCAGAAGAGCCACAGCCAGCTCAAGTTCTCATATTATATGTTCAGGTAATAAATACTTACCGCTATAAGACAATGAGGGTTTGGAGTTGTTCTCTGCTATAGTGATACCTAGAAGCCACTTGTTGCCATAGCAACTCCTAAAATATGTGCTGTTGGCTTTAAGGCCAGGTGGTGGACAGCCAGGAACTACTTACTTATTGTTACTCCCTGGGGTGCCACACTATTTAAACAGCATTCTTTTCAATTATACTTTAATTTCTAAATGGTGAGTTGTTGCTATTCAAATGGTAAATTATTTTAAATTTTATTTTATAATTGGTTATTTGTAGTATAAAGAAATACTATTATTTTTTTATAGGTAACATATAGTACTTACATCATTTTGTATTGTTTGCTAATTATCTTCCATTAGTGTAAATGTTTTTATATTACAAGTAATGAATACTTTGCCTCTTCACCTCTAATCCTTAAGTCATTTAATTTCCTGGCCAGTTCTGTTAAACTGTAGTGGTGATAAATGGACATCATTATCTTACTTCAGACCTTAAAATAAATATATTTATTATTTTTTTAAGATTTTATTTATTTGACAGAGAGAGAGCGAGAGAGGGAACAGAAGCAGGGGGAGTAGGAGAGGGAGAAGCAGGCTTCCTTCTGAGCAGGGAGCCCCATGCGGGGCTCGATCCCAGGACCCTGGGATCATGACCTGAGCCGAAGGCAGACGCTTAACAACTGAGTCACCCAGTCACCCCAAAATAAATGTATTTAAATGTATACATTTGTTTAAACATATTTATAGAATTTTTAAGATAACTTTTATGAGCAGAAGAACATTCTTAACTAGTTTTTTTAATTTTTAACCATTTTTATCTGTCTTGTTTGGGTCAGTAAAATGGAATTACTCTATTGTAATAAAGGTTTTTTTTTTTTTAAGGAAATTGGACTAATATGAATATAAAAAAAGCTGGGTGAGGGAAGAGCTGCAGTGGGAGGTCAAGGAGTCACTGAGGACTACAGTCTGAGGCGCTGAAACAAATGAGTCTCCCAGTCTCTCAAGTTAGCCAGAAAATTCCAACGATTGCTGTCTCAAGGTTTGGGTCTTGGTCTGTAGTAGTCAAGTAGGAACTTGTGAAGAAATCTGTGAAGCCATGGTGTTTGGCTGCCACAACCTCTTTGGAATGAAAACCTCTTCTCCAGTTCGCTTTCCAAATACTGTGCAAGATCTCCTTGGCAGGCTTTGGCCTGAAACTATGTGGGGAAGGGGGTTCTGGAAAATGAGGTTCCTGGTATCTAAAACACAGAATAGTCCTTAGAAGAGAGGATAGTAAGGCAAAGTTGACAGCTGAAAAATGAGCAGAATGGCAAGATATAGATGGATAAATAGATGATAGATAGACAGTACATATTGAGATGACTGTGTAGATTTTTTTCCCTGTTACTCATTCTGTATGGAGAACCACCTTGGTATATCTTTCTGATGTGGAACTTCTCTCTAGAATAAGCCCTGTTTGGTCATGATGTATTATTTTAAAATATACTCATGATCCAGTTGGCTGAAAAAATTCTAAATGAACTATTAAGTGTGTGTACCACACATAAATATTCTTTGTAAGAAATCTCAGAGGATGTATTCCACTAAGAAGGGAATGAATTTAGGAGAAAGTTATGGGATATGGGAAGTGAGGATAAGTAAAAAACTGAATATCACTATGAGAATTAACAATGATGAAAGGTCATTAGCAAGGACACTACAGTGTTTAGCCATGGAAATTTTCATTCAAAATTCAAGACAGCTTTCAATACTAATATTTGCTTATTTAATACAATGCTACTTGTATAGTATTTATTATTTATCAGGCATTAGCTGACTTACCAATATTAATTTAATTCTTATGACAATGTTTTGAGGTAGGTAGTACTATTATCCCCATTTTACAGATGAGAAAAGTAAGACCTAAAGAATAAATTGATATGCTCCAAGTCACAGATCTATTAACTGTGGAGCTGAGGTTTATATGCAGGCAGTCAGTTCCATACGGTGCTATTATTAACTACTGCTCAGCTACTTCAATGCCAAAATTTGGTGGAGGGAGAATGGAGAGACTAGAGGGAGTACAGATTTGCAGAAGTTCTTGCCTTTTTCTAGGGGAAAACATGGAGTAGGAGGCATCATATTTTGCTCTTTAGATCAGATGCTTATATTCATAACATGATTGAATTTGACCACTCCACAGCTGCTGAATTGACAAATTATATTTCTGACCACCCACATACATTAATTTGCTATCATTATGATTTCAAATTTAGAGCTTCTACAAATTGATGTGCCATCACAGGCTATGTGATTACTCCTGGTTGAGTGAACTGCAGTAAGTGAGAGAGACTCATGAATAGAAACACGTCTGATGGAAATCAACCCTTGCTGAACTGCCCTCTAGGGACATTGTGATTTTGTCGTCAACCTCAGAACGTTTTACAAAAAGGCCAAATCCTAATTGTTTTTGTGGCCCCACTGGGATTCTAAAATCTTTGAAACTAGAACTGGACCTTGTTCCTCTCCCCTTCTTGCCGGAGGTCTCAGCGTAGCACCTTGCAAGGGGTAAAGGAGCAAGAACAGTGATAAAGTCCTGAATTCCAGAAGTTTAAAGAATCTTCAAATGAAGGATGATAAGAACGTTTCCATTTCCAGTTCAGTTATATGAAAGAGAATAACTCACCCTGGAAAGAGAAGGACCCACCCCCTATTCAGTAGAAGTTTGTATGAAATGGCACTATGCAGCAGAATTATCTGGTACATGAAATATGCAGGCCCACAAGTTTTGCTTTAGTATGTGTGGATGGGACTCCATCTCCAAGGGATTCTGACATATGAGCTTCATAAATTTCACTTAGGAACTTCTGTCATCTAAGAAATGTCATCTTGCTTTTAGTTATTACTGGATGGGGGTGGGGGGTTGTTCTCTTTCCTCCAAACCCACATGTGTCTGCAAAACATTTCCTCCTGCCCCAGGATAAAGAGTTAGTTACTTGCTAGAAGGTCTTCTGTAGAATACCTAGTGATGTACTCATATTCATTTAAATTGACCCACATATTTATTCTTTTTGTTGCTCTTTATTCTTCCTCGCAATTATTTCCCCCTGGTATCTTGTGAATCTATTTATACTCACTCTCTTTTTCTTTTGGTTGCTGTTCAATTTTTGCCTTTTTCAATGCCGCCTTCTTTCTCTTTTGAATGTTAGACACTGTGTGTGAAAAATTATAGAGTTAATTTGAGACTCTATATGATATCATTGTCCTCCAGAGAAGATTTGCCTTTTCTGTCAGGCCATGAAAGTGGGGGCAGGAGAATTTAATATAATATGGCGTTGATCTGTTTTAAAGAGAAGCTTTGGTCTTTTTAAGTGTTTGTCAATTCTGTTCCACTCTTACTCTTACAAATTAGTTTTTTGTGGTGTCTCTGAAAGCCTGGAGTGGTTACCAGTGCTCTGCTTCTTTGGCCCCAGTAATGGGAGATTGTCAAAAGCTTTGTTCAGCTTCTAATGTATCTTTTTTTTTTTTTACCTTCAGGGGGAAAGCAACACCATATCTTGAGATCACCACTGTGAACTTCCCTTCTTTCTGGAATCTTGGCCCCTGACTTCTTCACTGCCTTACCAGTATTCTGGCATGGAAATGTGTGCTTTGCTTTATATTGCAAAGTGGATGGTGGCTGGAATTCTCTCTATGCAATCTTTTGAAGTTTAGGAGGAAAATACCTTCCTATAAAGAAATTTATTTATTCTTTCTCCCGTTGTCTGGAAGTGCTACAATCCTAGAATCATTTATTTAGAATTACTTGATTGAGGTTTTTTTTCTGTCACACATGAGGCCTGAAAACTCACATGAGGGCTATATAATGGCTTCAAATCCTCATGTAATATTTTTTTTTCCCTTTGCCTAGCATGATAATTGTTACTAGCTAGTTTTTCTTACTGTCTCTTTCTGCAAAGTGAGTTTATTTCTCATTAGCTTGTGAACGTTGAAATTCCTTCTTTTTTTTTTAAGATTTTATTTATTTATTCATGAGAGACAGAGAGAGAGAGAGGACAGAGGCAGAGGGAGAAGCAGGCTCCCCGCAGAGCAGGGAGCCCCATGTGGGACTCGATCCCAGGACCCTGGGATCATGACCTGAGCCGAAGGCAGACGCCCAACCGACTGAGCCACCCAGGCATCCCTGAAATTCCTTCTTTAAGGATAGAGTTACCCATTGGTCTCCCTACCATATGCAGAACCTAATCTCTATCTCCGATTACTGTCACAATGGAAATTTGTCATCTTGAGCTTCAGAAAATACCCTCAGGATGGCACCTGGCTTATGCACTTGCTTCTTCATAGAAGTCTGCTTTCCCTTTGTAGTTTTATTTGGTTTCAGCACCATGTTTGTGCGTTTGCCTCTGTATATATCTTACTTTCTTGCTTGATACCAACACTTTTAAAAACATAATTCTGAAAATATTTGTTTTACAGAATTTCAAATTGCTTTTCAGTGGAAGGGCGGAAGAAGAAGTATACTATTGTGTAAACAAAAGTTTGCTTTGGTGTAAGGAGAAATCTTAAGAAAATGTTTTCTTTCTAGAAGTGTGATTGTGGAGCATCTTTTTTGTGGAAGGATATATGCCAAAACATCCTAGGAGTGCTCTTTATCTCTTCCCTGAGGCAATCTCAAGCCAACATTTTTCTTTTACTAATAACATTTTTCTTATTTTTAATAGAACTTATCTTAATTGACCTGTCATGCCATAACACACACATCCCCAAAATAGCATAATTTATTAAAGGATTAGAGAGATGCATGCACTTCCCCCTCTTTTTCCCAGAAAAACACTGAACTCAGCTAGTTCCTGGTCATTTTTTTTTTTCATTTTCCCAAAAATGCGGTTCAATCCAGTCATTTCATAACATTTTCTTCATTACTCTGTGGAGCACTCTACTAGCAATAAGAGAGGAATAACAAACAGGGGAGAAGCCTGGTTAGAGTACACAATATATCTAAAGAGCATTTTTATTAAGAAAACCTATCAAAAGGCCAAGATGTGGCATTATTTTTATGATTATAAGAAAATCTCGGAGACAGGGCACTTGGGTGGCTCAGTTGGTTAAGCGTCTGCCTTTGACTCAGGTCATGATCCCAGGGTCCTGGGATGGAATCAGGCTCCCTGCTCAGCGAGGAGTCTGCTTCTCCTTCTGCCTCTTCCCTGGCTTGTGCTCCCTTTCTTGATCACTCTCTCTCTCAAATAAATAAATAAAAATAAAATCTTAAAAAAAAAAAAAGAAAAGAAAATCCTGGAGACATTTCCAAAAAGTTTAATATACAAAAGCTGTCAATTTCTACTTTCACTCCATGATTCTCCCACTGGTGACTCGAGAAATAGAACTCCCTACCTACTTGTCTCTCCATCATTTCATCCCCCTTAGTCTCAAGAATTTGCTTCCACGGGCGCCTGGGTGGCTCAGTTGGTTAAGCGACTGCCTTTGGCTCAGGTCATGATCCCAGGGTCTTGGGATCGAGTCCCGCATCGGGCTCCCTGCTCCGCGGGGAGCCTGCTTCTCCCTCTCCCGCTCCCCCTGCTTGTGTTCCCTCTCTCGCTGTGTCTCTCTCTGTCAAATAAATAAATAAAATCTTTAAAAAAAAAAAAAAGAATTTGCTTCCACACCTAGAATCACCTAATACCATTAATGTGCTTGTCTTATAAATAAATGATCTGAAAGCAAACTGTAGGCTTTAGGGAGTGTAGGGTGTATCCTGGCACAGTATAAATGGGAACAGCCCAGGCATTGTAAGGTCCTAAGAGGGAAAGTGGTTTAAAGGGTAAACAGCTAAAATTTATTGATAACCCTCATACTTAATAAAGTCAATCAATGCGAGGAGAACATCTCAGAACTAATGTGGTCAGAAGCTGTTGCTGTGCTCAAGTTTTCCACTTTGCTTCATGACATAGAAACAGAACAACAGGGCGCCTGGGTGGCTCAGTTGGGAAAGCGTCTGCCTTTGGCTCCGGTCATGATCCCGGGGTCCTGGGATAGGGTCCCTCATGGGGCTCCCTGCTCAACAGGGAGTCTGCTTCTCTGCCCCTCCCCTGGTTTGTGCACTCTCTCTCTCACTTTCTTTCTCTCAAATAAATAAATAAAATTTTAAAAAAGAAAAAGAAAAAGAAAGACACAGAACAACAAAAACACTGAATGAACAGTGTGCAAAGTGATTTTAGGTATTCATCAGAGAAAAAAAAAGGTGGTTTTGTTGCCCTAGTGCTGAACAAAGTTTAGGGGTAATAACAATGGGGGGGCTTACTGCGAGGGCTTCACTAAGTCTGTTCTGTACTTTAGAATCTGTTGCTTATTTCACCTCACTCTTGGTTTCAAATTTCAGATCACTTAGAAATAGGTTCAGCAGGGGCGGAGTCGGTTAAGCCTCTGATTTTCGCTTGGGTCATGATCTCAGGGTGTTGGGATCCAGCTCTGTGCTCAGTGGGGAGTCTGCTTGTCCCTCTCCCTCTGCCCTTCCCCCCACCTTGTACTGTCTCTCAAATAAATAAATAAAATCCTTTTTTTAAGAAGAAGTTTCAGCAGCATATATGAAATAAAGTGCTAAAAGTGCTGAACAAAATAGTTTCGTTTTTTATTTTGTTTTTTTATCTCACACAATGAGGAATTTGAAAGTTGGTAATCAGGACAAGTAGATTAGCACCACATTCCCACTAGTGTCCCAGGCTTACTCTTGTTCTCATGGTTGCAAGATGTCTCTTTTCCCAATTCCTCTGACATCACAACTGTTTTCCAGAAAGAAGGAAGAAAAGCAGGAGTTGGCTAAGACCGTGCCTATTTTACAAAGTATTTCTAGAAGCCCACGCAATGTCTTCCATGTATCGTTAGCCAAAATTGTGCCAATAACTACCTCTATCTACAAAGGAAAACAAAAAATGTGGGGTGTAGGTGTTCAGATTATTGTCTGAATGAAACCACTATTCATCATTGATGGGGAATAAAGGGAGATTGGGTACTGAGTAATCAATCTCACACTCTGTGCTCTGTGTAGTATACACTTCACTACCCAGTAGGGGCAAGAATAGTATCCTATATGACTGTTACTTGACCAAATATGTATGAATCTCCTACAAGGCATATTGTCAGAATAGTGTTTCCCCACCTCCTTGAAAATACGCATGGCCATGTGTTTTGTTTTAGCCAACGGCATTGACTAAAGTGAGATGTGCCACTTCCTGGGGAATACTAAGAGCTGATGTGCATTTGCTACTCTGGTCCAAAACTAGTGACGTTCCAGACAATAGCTGCTACACCAGTCTGGGGCCACGATAGGCATGGAGCATGCAGCTTGTGTGTGGCATCAAGCCACAGAGATTCGGGGCTTACTCTTTATTACCCCATTCTCTAGCCTACCATGACTGTTGCCTTCTAGCACTAGAGTCTAGAGAGCAGCTGGTCATTTTTATTTCTTCATCATTTTATCCTTTTATGTCTCTTACCTTACCTTTCCCTTCCTTCCTATCGCTAGTTTCCCCTGTCACCTGCCACTCCACCACCTCCCCCTGCCACCCCCCAGCCATCTCTTTCCAAGTGAGTAACACTTCAAAATACTATCTAGCTCCATTATTGACACTGAAGCTAAAAGAGCTACTTCCTCTGAGCTATGGAATAAGCTAGCATAACTTGCAGTGGTTCTGTCTTCCTTCCCTTAGGTCATGTTAAAGCAGTAAGCCTTGACCAGCCAAGTGTTCTGTCCAACATCTCATTGCCTTTTTCTTTTTCTTTTTTTTTTTTGGTTTTCTTTTCAATTTGTGGATAAGAATGAAGACTGATACAAAAAGAAGTTTCTACTAGGCAATTTTGTTACTCGATTAAACCTGACAGAAACTCAGCACATAAATGATGGTTTTAATTTAAATTTCTGTGGTACCAGCCAAGAATGCAAAGGATAAATAGGAAAGTAGATGCCCAGATCACAAGATATAAGTTCTGAAATGCTACTGAAATGACATAAAAGTGCATATTTCTCGAAGCTTCACACGTTCCACTTAGAGTAGGCTTAATTGGCTATACGTTGCTATATTTAGATGTCATGATTATGGTATGTTTTTTAAAGTAGAGACAAGTAATACTTTCCATTGGTAAGAATGTTTTTATGATGATTACATCCTACAGAGATGATAGAAATCATCTAAATGTGTCTTGCTTTAGAAGCAAGACATTGTGTAGTAATTAGGTCATAATGACCAGATTTGTAAGGAATATATTAAGTGCACATTAATGGTGGAGGATGAGCAAGACTTAGAAATTAGAACTAATTTTTGAAAGTTTAATTATGTTAACTCAAGGAGTGTCATGGAATGAAGATCAGGAGTTAAAGATCCTATTCGTTCCACTCTCTAAATATTTAGGAGCCTTTTAAGTAAGACATATTTTTCTCTCTGTCTTAGACACCTCTCCACTTATATTCAGGGAGGTACATTCATTTCCTCAAGAGAAAAAAAATCTCTAAAATCAGGGTTAATTGACCCTAGCAAAAATAGGTATAGTTATATTAGAAATAATCAGAAAGTATACCATTTGTAGTCTCTTGTTATTTTTGTTTGTTTGTTTATTGTCTTTTCCAGATGTCCATCTTTACTCTGTGGAGATGCTCTCCACCATCCCATGTAGCTCTTGTGTGCTAGTCAGTCCCTGTGCTCAAGGGGTAATTCACTATGGATTAAGTACTATTGGATTTGATCTGCTAATATTTTTTTTTAAGATTTTATTTATTTGAGGTAGAGAGAGAGTGAGAGAGAGAGCACGAGCAGGGGGAGAGAGGGAGAGGGAGAAGCAGACTCCCCGTCGAGCAGGGAGCCCATCACGGGACTCAATTCCAGGACTCTGAGAGCATGACCTGAGCCAAAGGCAGACACTGAACTGACTGAGCCACTCAGGGGCCCCAATCTGCTAATATTCTAAAAGTACTTTTTCACCTATATACATGAGGCATATTGGTCTTTAATATGTTTCTGTTTTTTTAATAGTATCTATCAGATTTTGGTATTTACTGTTATATTGGTCTCACAGAATGAGCTGAACATTTATTCCTCTAAATCATCTGTGCAAGATTAGTGCTATTTCCTTCTTGAATGTTTATTATATAATTCACCACTGAAACCATCTGGGCCTGGAGTTTTCTTTTCTGAGGCTTTTGATAAAAATTTAATTTCTATAATAAATATAAATCTGTTTCTTCCTGTGTTGGTTTGGTGAGTTGTATTTTTCAAAAATTGGTCCATTTTTTCTAAGTTGTCAAATTTGCATAAAATTATTCCTAACATTATTTTATTAGCTTCTATTGTCTTTGTTGATAAGCACACCATCAGAAGACTTTTTCCAAAGACTCCTTACTCTTAAAATTTTTAACCTTTTAAATATTAATATCCCCTAGTCTATGATATTTATTCATTTTCTCATTTTATGAGTTTTCTGAAAAAGTCTTGTCTACATACATAATTTTAATAACTCTTTATTTTAACAGTATCTAAGCCTGACTGCACATGACGAATACCTGGTTGCTTTAAAAAAAAAAATACTACATTCTATGCTTCTTTCCAAACCAATTATATCAGAATTTCTGAGGGTAAGACCCAGGTGTTAGTATACCCAACATCTCCCTAATGACTCTAACATGACTCAACCCTGTGGTTGAGAATTTAAATGCATTTAATGCTTTAAATGCATAAAACCCTACAGTCAAATTTCTGCTCAATATGTTTCTAGGAACCTGAAGTAATTTTTTTTAACTGCCTACTGGGATGTTTGAAAAACATGAGTTCAGGGATGCCTGGGTGGCTCAGTCGGTTAAGCGGCTGCCTTCGGCTCAGGTCATGATCCTGGAGTCCCGGGATCGAGTCCCACGTCGGGCTCCTTGCTCAGCAGGGAGCCTGCTTCTCCCTCTGCCTGCAGCTCCCCCTGCTTGTACTCTCGCTCACTCTCTCTCGCCCACGCTCTCTCTAACAGATAAATAAAATCTTTAAAAAAAAAAAATGAAAAACATGAGTTCATTACCTTCACCTCTAAAGCTTGCTCTTCCTTCTGTGTTTTTTTTCTTCTCTATAAGCCAACTCAATTAAGGCAAATTTATATTAAAAATACACCATTTTTAGTATAGAAACTAAAGAATTTTAAAAAATACATTTACCCATGTAACCACTACACTAATCAAGATATGAGTTCCTGTCATCCCAAAGAAATCGCTCATGCTTCTTTGCATTTATCTGTGCCATCCCCAAGTGTAGCAACCACTCATCTGGTTTCTGCCCACCTATAGATTAGTTTTGACAATTCTATAATTTCATATAGATGACATCATACAATATGTGTAGTTTTGTTTCTGGATTCTTTCCTCTTAGTATGATATTTTTAAGATAGTATCCATTTTATTATGTGTATCAAAAGTTCGTTCCTTTTAATTGATGCATAGTATTCCATTGTATGAAGATAATCTATTTTGTTTCTCTATTTACTGGACAAAAAACATTTCAGTTGTTTATTTTTTTTTCATTATTTCCTCATTTTTTTGTCCCAATGTTTTTTTTTTTTAATTTTATTTTATTATGTTATGTTAGTCACCATACAATACATCATTAGTTTTTGATGTAGTGATCCACAATTCATTGTTTTCGTATAACACCCAGTGTTCCATGCAGTACGTGCCCTCCTTAATACCCACCACCGGATTAACGCATCCCCCCACCCCCCTCCCCTATAAAACCCTCAGTTTGTTTCTCAGAGTCCATAGTCTCTCATGGTTCATCCCCTCTCTGATTTCCACCCCCTTCATTTTTCCCTTCCTTCTCCTAATGTCCTCCATGCTATTCCTTATGTCCCACAAATAAGTGAAACCACATGATAATTGACATTCTCTGCTTGACTTATTTCACTTAGCATAATCTCCTCCAGTCGCATCCATGTTGATGTAAAAGTTGGGTATTCATCCTTTCTGATGGCTGAGTAATATTCCATTGTATATATGGACCACATCTTCTTTATCCATTCATCTGTGGAAGGGCATCTCAGATCTTTCCACAGTTTGGCTATTGCAGACATTCCTGCTATGAACACTGGGGTGCATATGGCCCTTCTTTTCACTACATCTGTGTCTTTGGGGTAAATATCCAGGAGTGCAATTACTGGGTCATAGGGTAGCTCTATTTTTAAATTTTTGAGGAACCTCCACACTGTTTTCCAAAGTGGCTGTACCAACTTGCATGCCCACTGACAGTGTAAGAGGGTTCCCCTTTCTCCACAACCTCTCCAACATTTGTTGTTTCTTGCCTTGTCAATTTTTGCCATTCTAACTGGTGTAAGGTGGTATCTCAACGTGGTTTTGATTTGAATTTCCCTGATAGCTAATGATGACGAATATTTTTTCATGAGTCTGTTAGCCATTTGTATGTCTTCTTTGGAGAAGTCACAGGCAAGGCACTGGCGGTTTTAGAAGCACAAAGGGCAGAGACACTAAAACCGCCAGCTGCCCCCAGTTCCTATGCACAGCCCCACCACTCTGGTTTCAGTCTGGGGGGCTGCCCTATAGTCCTTTCCCCACCGCTACCATTCTCTGAGTCTGCGCCCTGTCCCCTGCGCGGGAGGCTATCGCTCACCAGCGGTATAGGATCCCGATGGCTGGGCTCTCTCCCCCTTCCGTTTATCCTCCAATATCTGCCCGCAGTATCACGGCTCCCTGCTTCGTACCTCGAAACCAACTGCCTGTGATATTCTGTTTGTAGAGAACCAGATCTATCTTCTTACATCTCAGGCTGATTTTGTGGGTGTTCAGAGTGGTCCGGTAGATATCCAGCTCAATTCCAGGGACCAGTTGGAATAGGGTCCCCTACTCCTCCGCCATCTTTTCCAGTATCCATTTGAGTTGCTTAGAGTTGTAAGCTATTATATCTCGATCTACTTATCTTGCAGCAATAATGAAGCTCTGTTGAACTGTGATCTTGGACTTCTGGAAGTCAGTCTGCCATAGGTCTAAACAAATGACAAATCCTTAATTCTTTTTATAATGTCAAATTAATGAAGACAAAGGCGAGCAATGGGCAAACAAGTCAACTTGTGGTTGGACCTTGGAAAGAGCAACAGAAATAGGATTGTCAGAACTCTAGCCCTCTCCCAACTTCCTGCTGTGCTGCTCTCCTCCTGTAACCAACTAGAATGCTCCCAGGTACAGAGAGCATTTTGATCTCTCTTCTCACCCAAGTCTGAGGTTGTGAAGGGTTACATGATGGTTCATATGGCTATTAAACCACCAGCTGAGTGTCCAACCTGTCAAGAGCAGAGACCATTGTTGAGCCCTCTCCTTATTTTCATTCCTCAGAGAATCAACCAACCGGTTGGTGGTGGATTGGTGACAGAGAGGCACCAGTGACAATTTATTCTCAAACAAACACTTGCTCTGGGTACAAATTTGTATTCCCTACCTGCATTGCTTCTATGGGTATCACCACCTGTGGAGTTACTGAATACCTTATTTGCCATTGTGGTATCCTACACAACTTTCTCAGAAAAGAACTTATTTTGCAGTAAAAGAGGTGAGGAAAAAAATTAACACTCATGAGATTCACAGGTGTCATCACATATCCCATTAGTTGGCTTAATGAAATGGTGGAATAGCCTAGTAATGGCTCAGTCATATCTCTACCTGGATGACAGACAATGTAAGGATTCTGAGCTGCCCTATAAAGTTTTGATGTATGTTTTGAGACAATGGCAGTGCATATAGGTTTAGGAAACAAGGAGTGGGAAGGGAGTTGTTCTTATCATTCTACACAATATTTTCAATTAGGTGTGATTTGCTTCCTCCCCACTGCCCCCAAAGACATCTGGTAATCCCTGCAGACATTTTTTATTTTCATGACTGGAGATGCTACTGGTGTGCAAAGTAGAGGGCAGGGATGCTGCTAAACATTCTACAATGCACAGTACAGCTCTTAAAACTGAGAAGAATCCAGTCCACAATGTCAACAGTATTCAGGCTGATAAACACTGCCCTACACCTAACGACATATTCACAGAATGTGTGATCCCCATTAATGTAACTCTGGGCTCTACCAAGAGCTCTTAGGTCCAAGGGATGGAATTAATATCATCTGTGGCCTCCTAACCAATTATAGAGATGAGGACTATCACAGCTACGCATGGTTTCTTCCCTTCTTTTTTATGTATGTATTTATTATGTTTGAGTTTTCCCTCTTCATTTAACTGAGTATTTTCATGAGGAGCATTGATGGTAGTTAATTTAATAATTTAGTCTCTAGGTTATAAAATATTCAGGATTGTAACCAATTAAAAGAGGAAAGAACATAATACAGATATGAATATTGTGTCTTTTGGGACTTCATGTTTTCATTTTGGGGGAAGAAGTTAAGCTCATCATGGTTTGTATAGGAAGAGCTGTATCATTTTAAGTGGAAGCATGATACTATTCTTTTTGTTGTTTGGAAGTTTAATATGGGCATAAAAATGGGAATGGATACTGAATGAAAGGCAAATGGGATAGACTATGAAATTTTCCTGTTGGCAACGTAGTATAATTCCCACTCCCTTCTGTGCTTTCCCCTTATGTAACCAAAGTCACACTTATCTTTAAGGAATTATGTTAGTTAACTTTCCCACCTCCATCCCTTTTGCTCTAAACTTCTACTTCTTCCATGTCTATATATGTTTGTGCATGGCATCTCTAGGACCCCCCACCCCCATACTTCGAAGTTGTTGATGTGTCTTTTAAGACACAGCCTGAATGCCAACACACTAGTGATTTATTCTTTGAATTCTTTAATCATAATTAATCACTTATTCTTCTATACTCCCATGCAAATATTTGCAAGTATTTAATAAATATCTCTAGCCCAGCACTGAATATATTGTAGTTTTTTGGGTTTATATTTATCTTTTGTCTCTTTACATTTAGACAATGAGATTATTCCCAGTGTTTAAGCAGTGTCTTAAGTATGGTAAGGGTACAGTAAATGAATTTTTAAGTATAGTATTATCAATAAATGTTTGATGAATTTATATTTGAAGAATTAAAAAATGTATTTATTAAAACATCTCTGTATTTTCTCAATAGGAAAAAACACAGTTGACTAAATAGAGAAGGATATATGTATTATATCTTAATTATAAAAATGAATAGTGGTTCAAAAAACCAATCAACCTGAGATATGGACAAAATAAAATATTAATTTAATATATAATTATAGAACTTTGACACCATGGAGCAGACACCACCATAGAAAGCGCTTGGAATAAAAGAAAAATAAGATAAACTCTCTGTTTTGAACAGTTCACAGTCTAGTTAGGGGACTGACAAGTAAGTACACTATAGTTCAATTATGTGTATCTTATTAAAGTGCCATAAGAAGGCTTTTTTTAATACCTGGGAAAGGTGGAGAAGGCCCCTCTTGTCAACAAGGCAGGAGACATTTCAGTTTGGTCTTGTCAGATGCATAAGAGATCAACATCAAAAGAACAAAGAGAAGAGAACTGGCTTCATGAACAACTTATGTAAAAGGTATTTTTTTAAAGAGAAAGAATCATGCAAAAATACCATGTGTTTAGAGATGAGAGAGTGGAGTTCTGTGTGGCTAGACAGAGAGCAACAAGGAGATACTGAAAGGCAAATTGAGGTCAGTAAGGGAAGAGTCTTTATGTCATGCCAAGTAATTTGGGCTTTTCCTTGTAGGTAATGAGAAGCCACTGAAGGTTTTTAATGAGAAAATCACATTCATGATTGTGCAAAGCATGGACTACAATGTGGAAAGATAAAAAGTGGTGGACAATGATCATAGCCCAGATGTGATAACTAAGATGGAGAGGAGGAAATAAATCAGAGCAGTGTTTAGGTGGCATAACTGCACATCCCCACTCTCAGATATGTAAAGAGGGAATAATTAATAGGAAAGAACCTAAGATAACCTTGATTAAATATTTGTATGATCTTTTACATTACAGTTTTATTTTCTGAACCTACTCATTTGGGACTTGAGCACTGTAGGGACATTGATCAATATGTATTGGTGTATATCATTTGCCAGCTATTAATGTTGAAATACATTATACATGGTCTTGAATACATTAATGTGTAGATTCATGCATTTGTGCTAGTACAGATACCTGTGGGAAGGAAAAAATAGTTTAAAAAATCTAGTATCTGTAGGTGAAAAATGATATATATTTCTGTAGAGGTGGTAAATTATTTGAATTTCAGTGCATATTTTCTGTTTGGCTTTATCACCTCTGGGAATTTTTTCTTTACGATGAAAAATGGGTAGAATTATGAGCACAGCTTAGAATAATTCTTTTAAGATCCACTGGAGTTTAAATTTTCAGTAGACATGGTATAGCTTTTCTGGTAGTCACAATATCTTAATAAATATGGGCACTTGATCTGTTAGGCTCTTGACTTAAATAGGTTTGATGAGAGGGTTGTGTTCATATTCCCACCAACAGTGCATGAGGTTTCTCTTTACTCCATTTCCTTGCCAACACTTGTTATTTCTTATCTTTTTGGTAAAAGCCATTCTAATAGGTATGAAGTAGTACCTCACTGTGGTTTTGATTTGCATTTCCCTGATGATCGATGATGTTGAGTATTTTTTCATGTACCTTTTGACCATCTGCATGTCTTTTTTGGAAAAAAAATATTTATTCAGATCTCCTGCCCATTTTTTAATCAGGTTGTTTGAACTTTTTTTGCTATTGAGTTGTATGAGTTCTTTATGTATTTTGGATATTAACCCCAAATCAGATATAGGATTTGCAAATATTTTCTCCCATTCAGTAGGTTAACTTTTTATTTTGCTGATTGTTTCCTTTGCTGTGCAGAAGCTTTTTAGTATGATGTAGTAGCACTTACTTGTTTTTGCTTTTGTTGCTTTTGCTTTTGGTGTCAGATTCAAAACATCCTACCCAATACCCATTTCATAGAGGTTACCACCTATGTTTTCTTCTAGGAATTTTATGGATTCAGGTCTTACTATCTTACACCATACACAAAAATTAACTCCAAATGAATTGAAGACTTGAATGAAATACCTGAAACCATAAAACTTCTATGTAATTTTTTTAGTGTTCCCAATCTTTCCTGTGGTAGGCAGAATATAAGTTGGCTTTCCATGATCCCCATCTCCTAATATTTGTGATTTTGTATAGTCCCCTCCCTTTGAGGGTGAGTAGAACCTATGACTTGCTTCTAGCCAATGGAATATTGCAACAGTGATGAGTTATCAATCTTGTGCTTATATTACAGTATGCAAGGCTTTTTCTTTCTCTCCTCATTGGCTTGGTTAAATAAGTGGCTATGTTGGGAAGACAACATAGCAAAGAACTATAGGAAGCCTCATTACATTGCATTACCAATTCATGCAAGCAGCTGAGGCCTTCAGTCCTATAAGGAAATGGGAAAAAAAAATTTTTGCCGACAACCTGAGTGAACTTCACAGCAAATTCTTCCCCGTAGAGTCTCCAGATAAGAATGAATCCTGGCCAACACCTTGATGATGAGATTCTAACTAGAGGACTCAGTTCAATTGTTTCTAGGCTCCTGATCCACAAAAACTATAAAATAATTAATGTGTATCACTTTAAGTCATTACATTTGTGGTTATTTGTTGTACAATAACAAAAAATTAATACATCCCCTAAACTCAATAACTAAGAATGTTTTGCAGATAACTGAAGACTGAAAAGCTTGCTTCTTTATATGGCATGGTTGACTTGAATGAGCATGCTAAATAATTACCTGGGTGGAAAAGAAGAGGGAGGAAGGAGAAAGTAGAATGTAGCGGAGAAAGGAGGAAGGAAGGAACATGGGGTGAAAAGTCAGATAAGGGAAATTAAGTAGATAAATTTTTGATAACTATTCACATTTCCAAATTATGGTCTTTTTAGCTTAGAACCTATTTTCACTGACTTGAATCTATCTTCTGTGCTGAGCTCTAAAGCTTATGTGCCAAGTGTAGGCCTGACTCTTCTGGGGGCTTCTTCACCGCCCTGTGTGATTTATCAGACCTAGCTTGGATTCTGGGGACATGTGGACAACAAAAGCACCTTACCTACTCAGAAGTTCTGGGGAGACAAAGAGAACACGATAACTGTGGTTGAAGAAGGAGGGCCTCACTCGTGGCTGATAGCTGCCTTCTTAAAGTTTACACATTTTCTGTCAGATACTTTGTGACAAGTAAAATATTTCACACATGATTTCCTTTTAATACATACATGTCTCTGTCAAAACATCTTGATGTTGTGATATTATGAGAAGTTTATAATTGGTCTTGATCCCTGATTCCTGGCACAGCGCTCCTAAAACCCTTGTTTGGGATGAAAGAAGCATTTTTTGTTTTAATATGTCGTTTTAGTCTCTGGTTCCAATACAAGAACTTCCAAGGCCTTTGGAATATCAGAAATGATGAGTGTCTTTTTATATTCTAATGAGATGACTGGTGGCAGGGGCCCCTAGTAGCTTCAGGAAGGGAGCTGGTTGCCAGAAAGACCAAGGAATGATTAGATGGTTGAATCTTATAGTTAATCACCAATGACCAATGATTTAATCAATCATGCCTACATAAAGAAATCTCCACAAAACCCCCTCCACTATGGGATTTAGAGAGCTTCCAGACTGGTAAACCCACCATGTGTCAGGAGGATAGCATACTCAACTCCACAAGGACAGAAGCTCCTTCTGGACTTCACCCTATGTACCTTTTCATCTGTTTATTTCTATTCTTTATAATATCCTTAATAATAAACTTATAAACACAAATGAAGTGTTTTCCAGAGTTTGGTGTGCTGTTATAACAAATTATGCAAACCCAAAAGGTTTTAATTAGCACCTCTTATTTATAGCTGATTGGTCAGAAGTACAAGTGACAGTTTGGGACTTGGGACTGCATCTGAAATGGGGACAGTTTTTGTAGGACTGAGTTCTTAACCTCTGGTATCTGCTTTAACTTTGGATAGTGCAAGCACTGAATTAAATTATAGAGCATTCAGTTGGTGCCTGCAGAAAATTAGAGAATTTCTTGGAGTAGAAAACTCACACATTCTATGTCAGAAGTGTCAGTAAGAAAAAAAGGCTTATTAACATGTAAGAGTTAGTACTTCTTAAATCCATACCTAGATTTTTCTCACCCTCGTATACATTTCCCTAAGTAGCTACTAGTCATCACCCTAAAGAAATTTTAGTTAAAACACCAACTTCTTCCCTATTCTTTTTTAACTCAAAATCATTTCCTGGTCTTGAAAAGAAGTTTACTGTTGGACAAGGAAGAGGAAAAATAGGAGAAATTGTACACAGAAAGTTTTTTCTCTACATGTGAGCAACACTCAGAACACAAATGTTCCATAATTGTTATAATTTTATTTTTACTATGAAAAGGTGGTTAATAATCTTTCCTAATGCAGAGTTTTAGGGACTAATGGAGATACTAAAGTGTTGAGTAGAAAGTTTAGGTTTGAGCAAATATTCATAATTTTCCTCAATTTTCTTGATATTGCTGTATTTTGGCTGAGGAGGAGGAATACAGAAGTGAAACTCTAGAATGCAGATACTTGGATGTGAATTTTCAATTTAGACACCTTCTGCATTATTGAGTCGTCTTTTGTGAATTGAAGAGAATTGGAGAGTTTAGGGGCGAGCAGGATACATGTGCACTGAAGTTGCAGCTGAACACTTAGGTTTCTGTTTGGCTTCAGAGAGAAAGTATAGACTTTAGTAACCAATGGATGCATATATGGAATTCCAGGGAGTGTGAGCATTGAGATAATAAATGAATTCATTTTTTATGTTGTATGTAAGTGATGAATCACAAAATTCTACTACTGAAACCAATACTGCCCTATATGTTAACTAATTGGAATTTAAATAAAAACTTGAAATAAAAAAATAAGATAGAATAAAATAAAAATGAAAATGTCTTCCTGGACATAGGAAAAGTAAGTGAGGCTGTGAGAACTCAAGAGATCACTAGTGTGGGGTCAGGAGTTTCAAATAAAGTGGAGGGTCCCTGGATGCCTAGGAGCTCATGCTGGGTGAGCTGTCTAAGATTATATTGCAAGAGTCAGTCAGATGTCCTAGTGAGGAAACAGGACAAAAAGGATTGTCTGAGTTTCCAAAGACACATAAGAAACTAAATCTTAATGAACTTAGCTTCAGACTTCAGAAGAGAGGGAGGAAATTTCCATTGCCTGCACTCAGTCAATCTTCCCTTCTCTGACAAGAGAACGTGGCTTCATTAGTAACAGCACTTCACCTGCGGACAGTCTATATACGCAATGCAATTCTGCCACAACGCCCCGAAGTACTTAGAGCCTGGAGCCTTATGATGGCGATGGTGAAACATCCAAACGTTATGAAATAATGATTAGTGACACCTAAGTTGCACACACATCAAAGTTATATAATTAGAAATGTAAATAACAATAAAATGGCTTGGCAGTCTTTTAAAACACTGAAGAAAGTGAAGATCCAGGGCCAATAGGACTTCCAAACATACTTTTCAGTAATTCAGTTGAAACTAACTCTTGAGTGCCTACCTAATGCCTGGCCATGTTATGGATTCTGTGGGTGGATGAATGAAAGAAACCAGCAAGGTACCTGAACTTATAACACTTACTTCCTAGAGTATGTTGGCAGAAAATAAGACAATTCAGAGTGTCCTAAGGAAAAGAAAACCAGGTGTTAATACTATATAGTGAGTGGAGGTGAAGGAGGGTGAGTGATACCACTTTGGTTGGAAGAGGACAGTCATCTGTATCTAGAGTCAGAGAATTTCTGGTAGAGAAACCAGTGAATGTAGACAGGAACAGGTTGCCATGTTTAAGGAAAAGAAAGAAAACCACTATGACTGAAGTTAGGGGGCAAAGGAGAAAGTGGTAAGAAATAGGATTGGCAAAGTAGGCAGAGGCCAGATCATATAGAGTTTTGTAGGTCAGTATAGGAAACTTGGATTTGGATAAACATAGAATTTGGATTTTATTAAAATGTAACAAGAAGCCATTGGTGGCCTTTAAGCAGTGGGGTAATATAATCTAACTTATGATTTGTTGGTTTTGTTTTGGTTTTTAAAATATTTCTTGCTATAATGAGAATACATGTGGGGCACCTGGGTGGCTCAGTCGGTTAAGCATCTGACTCTTGATTTCAGCTCAGGTCATGATCTCAGGGTCATGGGATCAAGCCCCAAGCAGGGCTCCTCACTCAGCGGAGTCTGCTTATCTCTCTCGGTCTGTTCCTCCCCTCAACCCATATAAATAAATAAAATCTTAAAAAAAAAAAATAAAGAGAATAAACATTGTTAGGGAAAGAACAGAAGCAGAGAGACCAGTTAAGAGGTCATCTGCAGTAGTTGCCAAGAGATAATGGTGGGATAACTGTGTAGTATATTTGAAACTAACATAGTGTATGTCAATTATACTTGAATTAAAAATTTAAAGAGAGATAATGGTGGCTTGCGTTAGGGCGGCCACAGAGTAAATAAAATGAAGAAATGGATTTGGAATATATTTTGAAAGTAGAGTCATAGGAACTCACTTATGCTTTAGATGAGAGCTTTGAAGGAAAGAAAAGAAAGAAAAAATATCTACAGATTGTATTTAAAGCCATGGGAGCAAATAAATTCCCCTAGTGAGAAAATTCAGGCCAAAAGATGATGGAAGGTCCAGGACTGAGCCTTTTATTTATTTATTTTTTTAAAGATTTTATTTATTTATTTGAGACAGAGAGAATGAGAGACAGAGAGCATGAGAGGGAGGAGGGTCAGAGGGAGAAGCAGACTCCCTGCCCAGCAGGGAGCCCGATGCGGGACTCGATCCCGGGACTCCAGGATCATGACCTGAGCCGAAGGCAGTAGCTTAACCAACTGAGCCACCCAGGCGCCCAAGAGGACTGAGCCTTTTAACTCACCAACATTATGCCTTTAAATAGAGGAGAAGCCAGCAAAGACATTAATAAATATCCCTCCACGGATGATGTCTAGAATAATGGTTTTCACAATTTGAACAGTGGCAACATTTACCTGATGAGATGAGGACAGATCTGACATAAAAGCAATCAAAACAAAAAAAGTTGAACTCAAAAAGAGTAGAAATGGGGGTTGCCAGGGTCTAGTGGGGGGGTAGCAGAAATGGTGAGATGTTGGTCAAAGGGTATAAACTTTCAGTTATAAGACAAGTAAGTTCTATAGATCTAATGTACAACATGGTGACTATAGTTAATAATCACACTGTATTGTATACTTGAATTTGCTAAAAAAACAAATCTTAAGTATTCTTACCACACACACTGTGTGAGTGATGATGTGTTAGTTAACTTGGTTGTTGTAAATACTTCACAATGTATCTGTGTATCGAATCATCATGTTGTCCACTTTAAATATATACAATTTTGTGGTGTCAAATATACCTCAAAAAAAGCAAAAAAAAAAAATTGTTTTTTAAAAATAGGGGGGGAAAGACCTAAGCTGTCAAAGCAGAAGTTTTCCTGCCATGACTTTCTGTCAAATGTTAAAGTCACTCCTAAAGGTCAAAGATTAGTTCAGAATAATTAAAAAAAAAAAAAAAGATCGTGTTATACAAAAAGCTAAGAGATAAAAATTTTAATGGAAATAGATAAAACATTCTATTTCAGAAGAATGATTAGCAAACAATGCGTACATGCATAGTACGCAGCCTGGAATTGGCCATTTGCCTATTTAAAATATAGAAATTTAATGCTGCTGCCAATAGACTGTTCCTCCCATCTGTGGACACTCATATTTTCCAAATGTCAGGGAGAATTTTCTGTCTGCTTTAGTATAGCTGTTTTCCACTAGAGGAAAACTGATGTTTTTATCTACCTCTCAGAAGACACCATCTGGAACTAGAGGGTATTATGCTAAGTGAAATAAGTCAATCAGAGAAGGACAAGTATGATATGATCTCACTGATATGAGGAATTTGAGAAACAAGACAGAGGATCATTGGGGAAGGGAGGGAAAAATGAAACAAGACAAAACAAGAGAGGGAGACAAACCATAAGAGACCTTAATCTCAGGAGACAAACAGGGTTGCTGGAGTGGTGGGGGGTGGGAGGGATCGGGTGGCTGGGTGATGGACATTGGGGAGGGTATGTGCTATGGTGAGCACTGGGAATTGTGTAAGACTGACGAATCACAGACCTGTACCCCTGAAACAAATAATACATTATATGTTGACAAAAAAATTAAAAAAAAAGAATACACCATCTGTATTTGTCAAACTTTCTGAACAATGCAGGAATCTGGGCTATGCCTTGCTTAGATTTCTCCTAGTGATTTGCTATCAGTGACCACGTGTGAAGGACAAAGCCTCTCAAGTTCTGCAAGGTTGAGGGATATGGGTATGACACAGCTTAGCACAGTAACGTTCTCAGTTTATCACAGACAGATGACCCAATTTGTCGACCTTCCAAGTCCTTTTCTTTTGATTTCCTTTGTCCTACTACCTTTTTAGGGCTTTTTGGAAACTATACTGGATGGTGAGAGGAAAAAGAAAGAAAGAAGAAAGAAAGAAAGAAGGAAAGAAAGAAAGAAAGAAAGAAAGAAAGAAAGAAAGAAAGAAAGAAAGAAAGAAAGAAAGAAAAAGAGAAATACTTAAAAGTTTTCAGCTATGGTGCTTCTCAGCAAATCTGATTTTTTTTTTTTAAAGATTTTATTTATTTATTTGACAGAGAAAGACAGAGTGAGAGAGGGAACACAAACGGGGAGTGGGAGAGGGAGAAGCAGACTCCCCACCGAGCAGGGAGCCCGATGTGGGACTCGATCCCAGGACTCCAGGATCATGACCTGAGCCAAAGGCAGTAGCTTAACCAACTGAGCCACCCAGGCGCCCAGCAAATCTGATTTTAACTTCTGTGTGTAAATGGAAACAAATACATATGTATCAATTAAGTATGATAGCCATTTAAATTTAGTTAAATAGAATCTTTGTTCTTAAACTTGCAGGAGCCAAAGGTTGGCTTTAACTCGGGCATGGATATGTGATCATTGTGATAGGGAAGCAGGAGGGATGGCAAAGCAGAGGAAGTATGGAGGAAGGATCTATTTCATTTTTTGAACTAAATTCCTATTTGGGTACTCATAATATTTTCCACTAGGCAAACAGTAGGTGCTCTGCTTTATAGTACAGTGCAACTTGACTTAGGAGGCAGGCCTGTGCCCATTCTTCTTACCAACATTTCACGAATTACACAAATGTCTGTTCAAAGAAGATGGCCCAGATTCTAAGGAAATGCATGAGATCTATTCCAAAAGAACAGCCTCAATGCCCTTGGCTGATGTAACAGAATTTTAGGAATGGAAGAAAATTTCGTCTTCAGATGAATAAACAGGAGCATAGAGAAGGCAAACTTATGGGTCAGTAACCCAGCTACTTCTCTTAGAACCAAGACCAGAGCCCACTCCTCTGGGCTGCCTCTCTAGAGCTGTTGGATTCCCTCACATTTAAATTTCAGGTGTCAAAATCATATTAATATCTTAGATGTGCTGTGATGAGAATCCCACTTTACTTCTGGTCTTCCTCACACAAACCCATAACCCCAGTCTAATTGTGAAAAAAAAAAAAAAAAAAGTCAGACAGATGCCCAGTAGGGGGAATTCTTTAAAATACCGGCTAGGATCCTCACAGCTGATCAAGACAAGGTCAGTAAAACCAAGAAAAACCTGAAAAACTATCATAGCCAAGAGGTTATGCCTAAGCCGACATGACAACTAAATATAATGTATATTTAGGGATGCTGCGACAGAAAGTGGGCACTCAGTAAAAACTAAGGAAATCTGAATAAAGTATAGATGTTAGTTAATAATAACGCATCAATGTTAGTTCATTAATTGTGACACATGTACCATAATAATGTAAGGTGTTAATCATAGAAGAAATTGGGTGTTGGGTATGTGCGAGCTTTCTGTACTATTTTTACAAGTTTTCTGTAACTCTAAAACGATTCTAAAACAAAATATTTATTAAAAATCATCTTTACCTATGACAGGCATATCTACCTTTTTATTAAATAGGAATTTCAGTCATTAGTTATAATTACAGTTGTCATTGCTTCTTGGCTTCACAGGAAACTCACAACCAAAGCTGGTTTTCAATTTCTAAGGTTTCTACAACTTAAGAATGTTTCTGTGAAATAATAATTGAGTGTGCCAAGATTCTGGAAATTTTGACTTTTATCTGGTTATGAACTCATGCACTGTAGAGCCAATTCCTGGATGAGGTAGAAAGACAAATTTTCTAGACACAAAGGGTAAGTGTTTTCATTTTGAGCTGATTCATGTTCATAATATTAATTTTCTAATTAATGAAGTCTAATTGCTTGCTAACTCTTTTATATGAATTGTTTATCACTAGAGATGGAAATAGTCCAGACTACCAAAATGATACAAAATTATATAGAATCAGAGAAAATATAACCTACTTACAGGTTCATACTAAAAAAAGAAAGTTCATAAGCATACATTTTTTAATTAAGCATTTTATTTGAGTTAACTATAAATTCACATGCAGTTATAAGGAATGATACAGACAAATCTGGGTTCCCTTCAGCTTCCCCCGTAGAGATAGCATCTTGTATAACTAGGAAAATGACATTGATACTATCCACCAACCTTATTCAGATTTTACCAATTTTATATGCTGCACACCCTGAGGGATGGGTTTCTATCTTTTGTTGACAGTTGTTAACTGGCGGGGGTGGGGTGTGTTGAGGAGGGGGGGATATTCATTACTTGGGTCAGGGAAGCAGGGTTTCAGCTTTTTTTCCCTAATTTGGCCAGGAGTTTCCTGTCATGGCATTCACCATCTTGGGCCTCTCTGGTTGGATCCTGCTTCCTGTGCTAAGTGCTGCCAGGACAGGCCTCTGACTGTCCTAAGAGCTGGTCATGATTTCCTAATTTGCTGAACTCCAGTATCCTGTTAGAACCTAACTAATTGCCTGCTCTTAATAATGGTGCCTCTTGCTATTAATAACCCCTTCCCCCAGGTGGTACTTTAGCAGTGCCTTTCAGAACTGACAGCCCTGTGCTAACGTGGGTTAATTCTTTCTCACCAAATTTCCACTTGACCTTAGCAAAAGGCCTTTCTTAACAAAAACAGAAACAAAAAAGGCCTTTCTGAATACGCAACATTTCACAGAAACTTTGTGAGTGAATTTTTTTTTAACTTTATCCTTGCCATGAAGACTTTGTTTCTTTTTGACAGAATTTATAAGAATCAGAAACAAAACAAAACAACAACAACAAAACCAAACCCCTGAGTGTATTCGTTCTCTGAGGCTGTCATAACGAAGCGCCACAGACTGGGTGGCTTAAACAACAGAAATTTATTTTCTGATAGCTCTGGAGGCCTGAAATCTAAGATCAAAATGTTAGCAGGGTTGGTTTCTTCCGAAGCCTCTCTCCTTGGCTTGTCGATAGCTTATTCTTATATTCACATGGTATTCCTTTCTCTGTGAGTCTGCATCTCCTCTTTTTGTAAGGACACCATTCATATTGAATTAGGACCCACCCAAATGACTTCATTTAACCTTGAAGGGATTACTAGCCATTTGGTGTGTGGTATGAAGATTACTCTAAACTGAACGCTTGAACAATCCACACCCAGGGAAAGAAACATCTAAACTTTAGCAGACCTCTTGAAAATACAGGTTCCATTGACTCCCACAAAGAGAGTTTCCTGCTAGGGAAAAGACTGAGTTTATTAGCAACTGTAGTACAAACTCAGTTGCCAGAAACCACACCCTCTAAAGGAGCTTTCATCTGGAAGGAAACTGCCCAGTGTCATTAGCATTAAAACGTCCAATTGAACCTCCCATACTTTCCCACTGTGGCCCTATAACAATCCCCCCCAACGTTCGTTAATTGGCATATACCCCTTTACAAATCTGCCTATTCAGGGGTTACTCATTTCTGAATGCACAGTATGAAAAAACCCTTGTCTTTTCTCCTGTTAGTCTGTCTATTGTCAGTTAATTCCGAGGTCCCCAATCACTGAACCTAATTAGCAGAAGGACAATTTTTTCCTCCCAACAGCCTCAATTACCTTTTAAAGGTTCTGCCTCCAAATAGAGTCGCATTCTGGGGGGCTGGGCATTAGAACTTCAACAGATGAATTTAGGGGCAAAATTCAGCCCACAACACTCAGCTACAGATTTCTCCAAATCACTCTTTCTCTCTGATGCTAGGGAATTGCTCTTAGACAAAGCTTATTCCATCTCTCTTCTCAGTAGGCAAAAACTTTTGTGCCAAGAGTACCCTCAAGAGCCTAGCTACTTACCCACTGGGCATGCCCAGATGTGTCTTAATCCCTCCGTGAGGATGCTTAGAATTGAGATTGATGTTGGGGAGCCTGCTGTGTTCTGTGAACTACCTATTACACAACAAATGGCAAAATGTGTAGTCAGAAGAGTATTCCCTAATGGCTAATAATTTAGGCCAACATTCTTGATTTTGCTTTGTTATCTGCATAGAGAGTTGCCCAAAGGATGAATCTGGGTGTTCATCCCAGGCTTTGAACTTTGGCTGATGAATAGTTGATGAGAAATAGAAGATCCTACCACCAGGTGATAAGAGAGGATGATGGTATTTATAACCCAGCTAAAACCAGAATAAAATTCATTACTTCATGACCTTTAAGGAGTGATAGTTTCAGAAGCCTTGACCAAGTTTCCTCACATTGCAACCAACTTATTGCTGAAGTGCTGATTGGATTTCCAATCACCAAAGCTTTGGAGGGACTCTACTGGAGACTGTTCTCCTTAATGAGCCTATTTCTTGCCCAGTCCTCCTCTGTCATGGGGCTGATAAAATAAGGTGTATTCCTCGGCATTTGCTGATATTTGGTCATGTAAGTCAGCCCTTTAGGAAGTCAAGCACAATAACTCACAACAAATTTGAGTATTATGTACTTTTAACATAATATAATTAAGTGCTTTATAGGCATTTCTTAGATGGATACAAAGTCTCAAATCAGCACTGATGGATTTGTTTTAAGCACATGAAGTTTGTCATTTTGAAGGATATTCTCAGTTAATGTTTAGTGTTACACACTGCAATCACAATTTAATTCACGTGTAAAATCAAATGGCAAAACTCTAAACATGGAGCAAAAATCTCGAAATTTCCTGTTAGAACCAAAATAAAATGGAGAAAATATTTCTAGCATTACTGATAGCTTGATAAAAGATCATAAAAAATGTTAAAAATACATGGAGACAAATCTGTTCAAACAGTGTGCACAAAGATATTAGATTCCATCCACAATAAAACCAATGCTAGTTATTATTTCTTCATTCATGTATCTAATCAACAAATGATTATTTAGTGCCTACTATTTGTTAAACATGGTGCTAGGCACTAAAAAAAGTAAAAATGACATGAATTCTATTTCTAATCCTGTAAATAATTGAGATAATCAGAAAGTGCAAAAGTAAGAGAACGACCTAAGGCATATAATCCTTTACTTTCTCATTTATTCATTCATTGTTTGTTTGTTTTAGCATGAATTGTGGTCCCATTATACAGAGATACATTACAAAATATAAAGCCACTTTTCTGCCACCAAAAAGCTTACCACTGTGGTAAGAAGAAATTTTATCCAGCCTTGTGTACAACGTCAAAGACCTAAGCCTACCCACGGTTTTAAATACACCATCCTGCATTGGTAAATGTAAGGTAATTATTGCATTCTGACTAAAGAATCTGAAAGAAGAAGTTCAGCTTCACTAGTCATAAAAGAAATGAAAGTGATAGCAACATTCATCTTTCCCTATCAAACATAGGGAATTGGGAATGTTAGAGCAACTGAACATGTGGATATCTGGGCATGAGAATAAAAACTGCCCATGGACATAAAGATCTGTAAAACCTGTCAGAGGACAATTCTGAAGTGTAACTGGAAATTTCATATATTTTGACCCATAATTTCCACTGTTAGGAGTTGATCATGGGGAAACAGATGTGTTAAAAATATATATAAAGATGTGTTAAATAAAACAATGTTCATCTTTTTTTTTCTGTTATTTGAGATATTTTTTTCTCTAATTTTTTTATTGTTATGTTAATCACCATACATTACATCATTAGTTTTTGATGTAGTGTTCCATGATTCATTGTTTTGTGCATAACACCCAGTGCTGCATGCAGAATGTGCCCTCTTTAATACCCATCACCAGGCTAATCCATCCTCCCAACCCCCTCCCCTCTAGAACCCTCAGTTTGTTTTTCAGAGTCCATCATCTCTCATGGTTCTTCTCCCCCTCTGATTCCCCCCCTTCATTCTTCCCCTCCTGCTATCTTCTTCTTCTTTTTTTTTTGTCTTAACATATATTGCATTATTTGTTTCAGAGGTACAGATCTGTGATTCAACAGTCTTGCACAATTCACAGCACTCACCATAGCACATACCCTCCCCAATGTCTATCACCCAGTCACCCCATCCCTCCCACCCCTTCACTCCAGCAACCCTCAGTTTATTTCCTGAGATTAAGAATTCCTCATATCAGTGAAGTCATGTGATACATGTCTTTCTCTGATTGACTTATTTCGCTCAGCGTAATACCCTCCAGTTCGATCCACGTCGTTGCAAATGGCAAGATTTCATTCCTTTTGATGGCTGCATTATATTCCATTGTATATATATACCACATCTTCTTTATCCATTCATCTGTCAATGGACATCTTGGCTCTTTCCACAGTTTGGCTATTGTGGACATTGCTGCTATAAACATTGGGGTGCACGTGCTCCTTTGGATCCCTACATTTGTATCTTTGGGGTAAATACCCAGTAGTGCAATTGCTGGGTTATAGGGTAGCTCTATTTTCAACTTTTCGAGGAACCTAGGTACTCTTTTCCAGAGTGGCTCCACCAGCTTGCATTCCCACCAACAGTGTAGGAGGGTTCCCCTTTCTCTGTATCCTCGCCAACTAAAACAATGTTCATCTTAGGATGTTCATAATAGCCACAGCCTGGAAGCACAATAGGCAACTGTTTAATGATAGTATATTTCTAAGATAAAATCCATGAAAACAATCCTGCAGAAAATACTCATTTACAGGGGAAGAGATTTGTAACACATTGCTAAGAGATGAGAGAGAACTACTGACAATGAAGGATGGTGCCATTGTGTAGAAAAATATGTTAGTAAACAGGAAAAGTTCTGTAAAAGCATTTCTCAAAATGCTAACGGTGGTTAGTTATCTTTTATTAGATTATAATAGTTATTTTTACATTTGAATTTTTCTATATTTTTCAAGTTTTCTGAGAATTTGAAATTTAATATTTCCCCAATTTAATTTTCTAACGAGCAGAGAGATGTATGAAATAAGCAAAAGTAAAACTGCCTCACATCAGACTAAGGATATATGACAATGACTGCTAGAGGTTTCCAGTATCTGTTATATTTCTCTTTCTTAGTAATAAAACCACTTATTTTTAGCTGGGCCTTAAGGCTTAGAATAAATACTCCATTTCGCAGTTTTCTTTGTAGCAACTGGCCATATGACCAAATTCTGGCCAATGAAACAGAAATAAAAGTATTGCATAGAAATTCCAGGAAAATTCTTAGATCTATAATATTCATGATAGTAACTGTTTTAAGAAACAAGAAGAGATTTTTGAAGAATAAAAAGAAGTGATTAAAAGAAAATTGTTTAAACTACTGAATTTTCTGTAATAGTATCTCAAAAAGTATTTATATGTGTGCATATAAAACAAAATTGCAGTATGCACATTTCCCATGCTATTTTCTTGGTTAAATAATGTCAAAGTCCTTGGGGCGCCTGGGTGGCTCAGGTCATGATCTCAGGGTCCTGGGATCGAGCCCCGCATCGGGCTCCCTGCTCTGCAGAGAGCCTGCTTCTCCCTCTCCCACTCCCCCTGCTTGTGTTGCCTCTCTCGCTGTGTCTCTCTCTGTCAAATAAATAAAATCTTTAAAAAAAAAATAGGGGCGCCTGGGTGGCTCAGTTGTTAAGCGTCTGCCTTCGGCTCAGGTCATGATCCCAGGGTCCTGGGATCGAGCCCCGCATCGGGCTCCCTGCTCGGCGGGAAGCCTGCTTCTCCATCTCCCACTCCCCCTGCTTATGTTCCCTCTCTCGCTGTGTCTCTGTCTGTCAAATAAATAAATAAAATCTTAAAAAATAATAATAATGTCAAAGTCCTCCAGTAGCATTTCGTTTGTAATGACTAATGTGAAATGTGAAATGATAGTACACTCTGACACATTGATTCATACCATCTCAGGCCCATTTTGGGGGAAGGTAGAACCTGTACCAAGAGTTTCCCCAAGTCCTGATTGCCTAAAAACAGTGGGAAGAGGGCATGGAAATTCTTACGGATACTTTCAGCTACAAAAGGCAGAAGAGTTTACTCAAAGTGGTTTAATCACTAAGAACACATATTATTTCATATAGCAAAAGGTCTGGAAGTACATAGTTCCATGGTGGGTTAAATTTCAAAAGAATTAGAATTCTAGCCCCAAATTTTGTGATCCTCTTGGCTTTTCCCTCACACTCTTAAGATGGCTGCAGCCCCATCTACCATCATAGACTCACACAACAATGTTCTAAGGCAGGATGTTACACACTTTGTGAGTGGGTCTCAGCCCCACCACACTTCGCTTTAAATTCCTTTGGCCAGGGATCCCTGGGTGGCTCAGTTGGGTAAGCGTCTGCCATTGGCTCAGGTCATGATCCCAGGGTCCTGGGATTGAGTCCCACATCGGGCTCCCTGCTCAGCAGGGAGTCTGCTTCTCCCTCTGCCCCTCCCCACCTTGTGCTCTCTCTCTCTCTGACAAATAAATAAATAAAATCTTTAAATAATAAATGAATAAGTTCCTCTGGCCAGGATACCTGTGGTTAAAGGGATCATTGGCAATTCCGTGGAATTGTCTTGATTAGCTCAGGCAAACCTGTACTCCTCTTTGGGGACAGGGGAAAGGCCTAAGAGTATGTGGATGTCCCAAATCTTTAAGCAATGGTGTTGGATTAACAATAAAATAATCTAGCTCTGGGACCTGCAAATACACAGTCTTTCACACTGAATACTGACATAAAGAGCAAAACTAAGCTCACCAAAGTTTCTCTTCAGTCTATGTATATATTTTATATGTATAATAGCTAAAAAAAGGACATTTTTCTAAGATAAGAAAAAACATAAGTATACACATGTATGGATCAAATGTATATATTAAACAATGAATGTAAATAAATGTTACATACTGTATAAAATGTACTAGACAGAGCATGATGGAAATTGAAAGAACAATAATTATTCTATGAGAGTGTTGACAATTTTAGTGGTACCCATTTATGTAATGGAAAACAAAATCACAAAGCCATTTTAGGTAGACCTTTTTGTAAATCCCTGCAATAAACTTGTACCTTCTCTGAATGTTAATACTTTATTTCTCTTTCTGGAATGGACAAATAACTCACACAAAATGTCCAGCTAAGTGACCCTTTATGGGTATTGGCCCTGCCAGAGCCTAAGTCTGTCCCTTCTGGGAGTGAGTAAAGAAGTAATGTGATGAACCATACTGGTCTGAGCCTGCACTTTTCCCTAAGTGCTCAATTCCAACAGAAAGCCCTCAGTGCAGAGACATAATCATAAACAAACCCTTAGGATAGCACAAAGAATCTTCTCCACTGCCTCTCCTACATGTCTTTCCAGCTACATATCCCACCCTTCTGTGTTCTACTAGGGATTGGTTTAAAGGTCAACATGAGGGAGTCTGGGTGGCTCAGTTGGTTACGCATCTGCCTTTGGCTCAGGTCATAATCCCAGGGTCCTGGGATTGAGCCCCACATTGGGCTCCCTGCTTGGTGGGGAGCCTGTTTCTCTCTCTTCCTCTGTTGCTTCCCCGGTTTGTGCTTTCTCTCTCACTCCCAAATAAATAAAATCTTTTTAAAAAATTTAAAATATTAAAAAAAAAGTTCAACATGATATTTTGAAGAAATTATTAAACATTAATATTAGAAACAAAAAGCTATAAAAATATGTAAATATGAATTGTTCTTGTCTTAGGTAGATGTATCTTAATCTCTCAGATTTTTTAGGAGAAGGTATATATTTAGGTGCCTAAAACACAATTGCCAAAACATAGAGCAGGGAGTGTGGTTCTCATACTTCATCCAGTGCAATTTTTGCTTTGATACAAATATATCATTGGATACATTTTAAAGATAGAATTTTCTGATGAAATGAGATGTGGATTATAAGAAAAAGAGAAGGGTTAGTTAAGTGATGTCAAAAGAGTCAATGTACAAATGGAAGAATTAAACTGTCATTGACTGAGATGAACACTATGGTTAAGGTGTATGAGTTTGGTGGCTGAGAAGATCAGTTTGGGGTATGTTGAGTTTGAGATGTCTATTAGACTGTATAGTAGGAAATTGGATGTGGAATATATGAATCTGGAATTCAGAAGGGAAGTCAGAGCTGAAGATGTAATTGTGGGGTTCTTCAAAATACAGAACATATACCAGATCAATTATGGATATAAAAGAGTGTGGATAGAGAAGATCAAAGATTGAACTCCGAGCCATCACTTCAGTTGGTGTTTGAAAAAAGAATTGCCACACTGACTGAGAAAGTGTGGCCTGAGACCAGGGAGAAATCCAAGAGAGGGTAGCTCTGGAATCCAAGAGGAGAAAGAGTTTCCAGAAGAAGTGAATGAGCATCTCTGCCAGATGCCACTGAGAAGGTTAGATTTGAGATGAGAAAGGATCACAGGGTTCGGCAATGTGGCGGTCCCTGGTGACCTTGGCTATCACCATTTAAATGGAATGCTGGGAACAAAAGCTGGATTGGAGTAAGTTAAGGAGGATAAGGGGTGGGGCTTGGAAAAGTGAATTTAGTAAGGAGTTTTGGTGTAAAATTGAACAGAGGAATATGTCAGTAGACAGATGGAAAAATAAGGTCAACAGGTTTTCTGGGGTTTGTTTGTTTATATGTTAGGGATGAGACATAAAAGTCCAGTTACATTGATGGGAATGATACAGGAGAGAGAGTTTATTGATGACATTGGAGAAAGAGACAGGAGGGAACTGCTAAGCAATGGGGTGATATCCCTGAGTAGATGAGATGAGAGAGAATACAGGGTCTAGTGCACCGGGTAAGAACCGGCCAGTTGATGAGGCGTTTCATCTCTGTAATAGGTGGGAAGGCAGACATTGCATCTCAGTAATAGGAGGGAAGGCAAAATATATGGGCTCAAAGTGCTGGCATGGGTGGTGGATGTTGCAAAAGGAGTTTACCGAAATTTTCTTCTGATTGCTTTTAAATTCTGTTTGATGGATTTTTAAAAAAACCCATAGCACTTTAAAATATGTTATAGGGGAGCAATAATTAGGGCGGTTTTAGGATATATATCTCCTCTCACTTATAATGTAAATTGTAGATCACCTTGAAGAGTACTTCCCAAAGATAAATTTTCACTTAATTTTAATGACACATCTGTGGCTTATTCGTGGAGCTCTCTTTTCTTTACCAGCATAAAAAAGCTGTTATGCAATTTAAGTATTATTTCCCAACATTTCCATTTATTACCTTTATTCTATTTGCATTTTTACTGTTACCCTTCATACTGCAGACAAAAAGAAGATAGTCACCTTATCTCTATACAAATTACATTTCAACAGTTTGGATTTTAGCCTACCAATACTTAACACAAGGCAATTGCATTCTTTTAATTGATATGAAGAATATTATTGTTGTATCTTTGAAAGAGAATAAAATTAATGTTTAATAATAATAGCAGCAATAAGAACTAGCATTAATTAAATACTTACATACAGCTAAACACTTTACACTACACGGATTACATCATTTAATCTTTACAGTAAATCTGTTTGAATTAGGTACTATTATAATACTCATTATTTAGATTAGGGACTTGAGGCTTTAAAAGGTTAAATAACTTGCCCAAGGTCATACTTATTAAGTCACAGAACTAGATTGGAACATAGGTATTCTGACTATTCTCTATAACCACATTGGCCCAAGAGGTGCCCTAAGGGAAGAACTCCACCTTTCCAAACTGGTTCAGTCTAGGTGGGTTCCTTGTGGTAGTGGTACTGGCATAACTCTGTGTGTGTGTGTGTGTGTGTGTGACTGTGTGTGTGTGTGTGTGTGTGTGGCGGAGGTGTATGTGTGTAGGCTTATGTTTGTTAAATGTGGGTAAATATGTTCTCATATATAGTTTCTATTTATTTATAAGTGCATTTTCAATGGTTTGGAAAACATTCTCTCCTTTTGCTTTATACTTTCTTTTTTTATTATTATTATGTTATGTTAGCCACCATACATTACATCATTAGTTTTTGATGTAGTATTCCACGATTCATTGTTTTTGTACAACACCCAGTACTCCATGCAGTACGTGCCCTCCTTAATACCCATCACCGGGCTAACCCATCCCCCCACCCCCTCCCCAAAACCCTCAACTTGTTTCTCAGAGTCCATAGTCTCTCATGGTTCATCTCCCCTCTGATTTCCCCCCCTTCATTTTTCCCTTCCTTCTCCTAATGTCCTCCATGCTATTCCTTATGTTCCACAAATAAGTGAAACCATATGATAATTGACATTCTCTGCTTGACTTATTTCACTTAGCATAATCTCCTCCAGTCCCATCCATGTTGATGTAAAGTTTGGTTCATCCTTTCTGATGGCTGAGTAATAGTCCATTGTATATATGGACCACATCTTTTTTATCCATTCATCAAGATTCTCAACAAAATCCTAGCTAATAGGATCCAACAATACATTAGAAGGATCATCCACCACGACCAAGAGGGATTTATCCCCAGGATGCAAGAGTGGTTCAACATTCGCAAATCAATCAATGTGATAGAACACATTAATAAGAGGAGAGAGAAGAACAATATGGTCCTCTCAATTGATACAGAAAAGCATTTGACAAAATACAGCATCCTTTCCTGATTAAAGCTCTTCAGAGTGTAGGGATAGAGGGAACATTCCTCAATTTCATAAAATCCATCTATGAAAAACCCACAGTGAATATCATTCTCAATGGGGAAAAGCTGAGAGCCTTTCCCTTAAGATCAGGAACATGACAAGGATGCCCACTCTCACCACTATTGTTCAACATTGTACTAGAAGTCCTAGCAACAGCAATCAGACAACAAAAAGAAATAAAAGTATTCAAATTGGCAAAGAAGAAGTGAAACTCTCTCTCTTTGCAGATGACATGATACTTTATGTGGAAAACCCAAAAGACTCCACGCCCAAATTCCTAGAACTCATCCAGCAATTCAGTAATGTGGCAGGATACAAAAATCAATGCAGAGAAATCAGTTGCTTTCTTATGAACTAACAATGCACCTGTAGAAAGAGAAATTAGAGAATCGATTCCATTTACAATAGCACCAAAAACCGTAAGATACCTCGGAATAAACCTAATGAAAGAGGTAAAGAATCTATACTCTAGGAACTACAGAACACTCATGAAGAAATTGAAGAAGACACGAAAAGATGAAAGAACATTCCATGCTCATGGATCAGAAGAATAAACATTGTTAAAATGTCTAGGCTGGGGCCATTTTGGTGGCTGCTCTTGGTTGGGGCCATCCTGCATCTAAGGCAAGAAGATGGTGGCTGCAAAGAAGACAAAAAAGTCGCTGGAGTCAATCAACTCCAGGCTAGAGCTTGTTATGAAAAGTAGAAAGTACGTGCGGGGGTACAAGCGGACTCTGAAAATGATCAGACATGGCAAAGCGAAACTGGTCATCCTCGCCAACAACTGCCCAGCCCTGAGGAAATCTGAAATAGAATACTATGCCATGTTGGCCAAAACTGGTGTCCATCACTACAGTGGCAATAATATTGAACTGGGCACAGCATGTGGGAAATACTACAGACAATGCACACTGGCTATCATTGATCCAGGTGATTCTGATATCATTAGAAGCATGCCAGAACAGACTGGTGAAAAGTAAATCACGCAAAATTTTCCTTTAATAAAACTGGCCACAGCTTGTTTAAAAAAAAAAAAAAAAGTCTATGCTGCCCAGAGCAATCTATACCTTCAATGCCATCTGATCAAAATACCAATGGCATTTTTCAAAGTGCCAGAATAAACAATTCTAAAATTTGTATGGAATCTGAAAAGACCCTGAATCGCCAAGGAAATGTTGAAAAAGAAAAACAAAGCTGGGGCATCATGTTGCCTGATTTCAAGCTATATTACAAAGCTGTGATCACCAAGACAGCATGGTACTGGCACAAAAACAGACATATAGGCCAATGGAACAGAATAGAGTGCCAAGATATGGACCCTCAACTCTATGGTCAAATAATCTTCGACAAAGCAGGAAAAAAATATGCAATGGAAAAAAGACAGTTTCTTCCATAAGTGGTGCTAGGAAAATTGGACAGCTATATACAGAAGAAGGAAACTCAGGTGGCTCTGTGGCTCAACGGATAGCGCATTGGACTTCTAGTGATGAAAGAATGAAACTCGACCACTCTCTTACACCATACACAAAGATAAACTCAAAATGGATGAAAGACCACAATGTGAGACAGGAATCCATCAAAATCCTAGAGGAGAACATCGGCCACAGCAACTTCTTTCAAGACACGTCTCCAAAGGCAAGGGAAACAAAAGCGAAAATGAACTTTTGGGACCTCATCAAGATAAAAAGCTTCTGCATAGCAAAGGAAACAGTCAACAAAACGAAAAGGCAACCCACAGAATGGGAGAAGATTTTTGCAAATGACACTACAAAGGGCTGATATCCAGGATATATAAAAACCTTCTCAAACTCAACACCCTAAAAACAAATAATCCAGTCAAAAAATGCTCAGAAGACATGAACAGACACTTCTCCAAAGAAGACATACAAATGGCTAACAGACTCATGAAAAAGAGTTCATCATCATTAGCCATCAGGGAAATCCAAATCAAAACCACACTGAGATACCACCTTACACCAGTTAGAATGGCCAAAATGGACAGGGAAAGAAACAACAAATGTTGGAGAGGTTGTGGAGAAAGGGGAACCCTCTTACACTGTTGGTGGGAATGCAAGTTGGTACAGCCACTTTGGAAAACAGTGTAGAGGTTCCTCAAAAAATTAAAAATGGAGCTACCCTATGACCCAGCACTCCTGGGTATTTACCCCAAAGACACAGATGTAGTGAAAAGAAGGGCCATATGCACCCCAATGTTCATAGCAGCAACGTCCACAATAGCTAAACTGTGGATAGAGCTGAGATGCTGTCAACAGCTGAGTGGATAAAGAAGATGTTTTACACTTTCTACTTGTTTTTTAACACAGCTTACTTGCAACTGGTTCTCACAACATTAGAGGAGTCATTTATGTAAAGATTTTTATTCAACCATCCAGGCATCTCTTTAGTTGTTACAGAAAGACACCACATTCATATCAGTCAGGGCTCTCTGGAGAAACAGAACCAGTAGGAGATTTAGATAGATGATAGATGATAGATAGATAGATAGATAGATGATAGATAGATACATACATACGTAATAGATAGATAGATAGATGATAGATAGATAGATGGTTAGACAGATAATAGATAGAGAGATACAGTTTTTGCTCTTAAGACCTTCAGCTGATTATCAACCACATTATCAAGGGTATTCCTCATCACTTAAAGTCAACTAACTGATCGTTCATTCAATTTTCTCACATAAATGTTAATGAGAGCATGTGTGCATGTGTATGTATTGATAAAGGATGTGAGATAATTTTTGTTAGTTCTTTTACTTTTTATTTAATGCCAGCCTATTGCAGTGCTCATGATGTTCCTATTCTAGTACCATCTGCCCAGTCTGATGCAGTTAATCTTCCCCCAACCCTGAATTCTTCCCCGGACTCCTATGTTTTTGTTTGTTTGCTCTGATTGGATTTTCTGCTTAGCATCACTTCCTTACTACATGAACCAAGTCTTAGCTGTGCCCCAAATTATTGACTGCAAACTTGTCTCCAAGCATCTCTTGACTTCTAATCCTATTCTAGCAGGCACACCTCCACTGGTCCTTTCTTTTAAGGATGTATGTCCTTACCTATCACCTACCTGAATCACTCCCAGTGTTGGCCCTAATTTTCAAGTTGTCCTCTTGGTACTGTCAGTTGGATGACTCATAACCCAGTGCATATTTCCCTTGTGTGGCATCAGCACTGGTCACCATGACTGTATTAATTCCCTTAGACATTTAGATTGGAAGGTCCTGTTTTATGTATCAGGACATCCTCTAGAATATTTTGTACATAGTAGACATGCATTACTTATTTAATTGAAACTGCAACAAAAAATAATAGCTTTATAGGAAGATATTGTTTGCCTTTTAAATTCTGTGATATACTGAGTATTTATGGGACCAGGGAATCCTTCTTGAAACTTCCACATGCTGGTCAAGAATGTAATCTATGTTGAATCACTATATTGTACACCTGAAACTAATTTAACACTGTATGTTAAGTACCTTGGAATTAAAATAAAATTTAAAAAAAGAATGTAATCTATACTACTTGACCATTAACATACAGTACTAAAATTTACTGAATACCTACAATGTGGCAGACAGTCTACTGAATGCTAGGAGTTTAAAAAAAAAAAAAGATAGGATGCCTGGGTTGTTCAGGTTGGTTAAGCGTCTGCCTTTGGCTCAGGTCATGATCCCAGGATCCTGGGATCGAACCCCGCATCGGGCTCCCTGCTCAGTGGGGAGCCTGCTTCTCCCTCTGCCTGCCGCTCTGCCTGCTTGTGCTCTCTCTCTCTGACAAATAAAGTCCTTAAAAAAAAAAAAAGACATAGTCTCTGATTGTAAAGAACTCAACGTGTAATGGAGGAAACATAAGCAGAGAAACAAATATGATAAAAAAGTATGATAAGTACTGTGACTGATCTAAGCACCTGATGCTCTCTGGGAACTGAGTAGGGGTAACTTATCTAGTCATTAAGACATAAGCCAGGTCTTAATGACCGTGAGACATTATACAATACAAAAATGGAGAAATTGAGAAACAAGACAGAGGATCATAGGGGAAGGGAGGGAAAAATGAAACAAGACGAAACCAGAGAGGGAGACAAACCATAAGAGACTCTTAATCTCAGGAAACAAACTGAGGGTGGCTGGAGTGGTAGGGGGTGGGAGGGATGGGATGGCTGGGTGATGGACATTGGGGAGGGTATGTGCTCGGGTGAGCACTGTGAATTGTGTAAGACTGATGAATCACAGACCTGTACCCCTGAAACAAATAATACATTATATGTTAATAAAAAATAAAAATAAAATAAAAAAATGGACTGAAGAGCTTTCTAAGCAGAAAAACAAAACAAGACAAAACAAAACACAAGAAGACAAAAACAACAACAAAAAACAGCACAATAAAAAGATTCAGAAGAATAAAGAACATGACATTCTTAGGGCATGGAAATTGTTCAGTATGGCTATAATGTAGGAAGAAGGAGAAAAGTAAGAGAGATGAATAATTCAAATTATGAATTCAAATTATACATGCTTTTGTGTATCCTGCCACAGAATTTAAAATTTATTCTAAAAAATAGGCACTGAATAACTTTAAAGATTTTTTATTTATTTATTTGAGAGAGAGAGAATGAGAGACAGAGAGCATGAGAGGGAGGAGGGTCAGAGGGAGAAGCAGACTCCCCGCCGAGCAGGGAGCCCGATGCGGGACTCGATCCGGGGACTCCGGGATCATGACCTGAGCCGAAGGCAGTCGCTTAACCAACTGAGCCACCCAGGCGCCCGGCACTGAATAACTTTAATTGTGGGGTAACTTGAGCAGACTTATATTTAAGAAATGTTTTCTCTGGGGCAAGTGTGAAGAATAGATTGGAGAGGGAGATTGGAAATATATATCATAAGGGTTCAAAGAAACATTATAGCAAAGGAAAGAGAATGAGAAGTGGACTGATTGAGGACTAGAAAGATAGTTGAATCAATTTGACTTGGAGACCTATAAAGTATGATAGAGAGGGAGCAGTCAGTGAGGCATTTGAAGTATTTAGCTTTGGAAACTGGAGGCTATTGTGCCAAGCTATTCACTGAGAGAGTAATTCAGAAAGAGAAGGAAGTCTGGGTATGTCTTGTGAGGGTAGGTGAGGAAAAATGGGTCGGAGGAGGGAGGGGGAAGAAGGGAAGGAGTGAAGGAGTACTGATCCTATAAGACATGGGGGTTTGTATGGGCCTTGAGATTATAGGCAAGCAAAATTTACCATCCCAAAATATGTCTCTTGGTATATGGATTATTTTAGGCTGGTTTTTTTTTTTATTATTATGTTACATTAATCACCGTACATTACATCATTCGTTTTTGATACAGTGTTCCATGATTCATTGTTTGCATATAACACCCAGAGCTCCATGCAGAACGTGCCCTCCTCAATACCCATCACCAGGCTAACCCATCCCCCCACTCCTCTCCCCTCTAGAACCCTGTTTGTTTCTCAGAGCCCATAGTCTCCCCCTCCGATTGCCCGCCCCCCCCACCGCCCCCACCCCCGTCATTCTTCCCTTCCTGCTGGTTATTTTTAAGAAACAGCGGGCTCAGAAATAATCTTTGACCTTCCCCCTCACTGCCCAAAAGAATTTAGATAGAGGACTTGCTCTGGGAAATGAGCTACCACAATAGATAACTACAGTATAACATAAATGAGGGGCGGTAGACAGGGAGGAACTTAGCAAAACCTGTTGGTTGAAATTCCTCTCTTTGTCCCATTGTTACTGTATGGCTCAGCAAATATTTGTTTGCCAAATGTTCACTCTTTCTCCTCTTTCTGTGATTATCTTCTTTTCCTTTGAAGTTCCAGACGCTTCCATGTTCTCCTTAGCTCAGAATGGCATATAAGCCTCAATTACCTGAATGCCTGTGAGCCCCATATTCTCATGGAACCCCCCCATATACATAATTAAATTTGATTTTCTCCTGTTAATCTATCTCATGTAAATTTAATTCTTAGACCAGCCAGAATCATAGAATCACTGGCAGAAATTTCTCAGTATTTCCATTCAAAGTTCATATTTCAGGTACCTCTCCTCATATCTTTCCTTGCATGGCTGTTCCTGCCTCCACAGATCTACATCATTTGGTCTTGAGGAGTTGCCCCTTCACCAGCCCTCTTCTGCCTGTTTACTGCCCCAGGGAAAGCATGCTCCTTATCTGCAGAGTGGCCCAGTTGCCCTGTCTTTCTTTCACAACAGTCTGCTCTCTGCTCTGCTTCCACAGTGGGAGGGGAGTATTTTATCTTTCTTCTATTTATGGGGAAAGATTTCCAGAGTAAATCTGATCTAAAATTGGCTTCCTAGTTGCATACTTCACTGATAAAAAAAAAAAAAAACACTTTTCTTTATAACACCATTAAATATTGCCTCTGGCTGCAGCATGGTGTTTCTTTAACTACTTACACATGCATTTAAACCCATCTTCTTTCTCTCTTGCTTGTAGGAGACAACTTCCTTTATAGCTAGGGAACCAAGTGTCATGGGGGTGCGTGAGGGCGGGGGGTGGTGCTACTCATTATTGGGAATTGGGATGGGTCCAGGGAGACAGATGATCCTGTAAAAACATGATTGAGTCACTCAGAAGACACAACCTAAGGAAGTCATGCTTCTGGGAATGTTGCCACACTGCTTAATGAGCTCCAGCTAGAACGCCTGACAGCAATTTGCAGGGAGGCACTCTTTCTAACTAAGCCTGGGCAATGCGTGCGGTAGCGTTGTAGAATTCCATGTAGTCACCTCCGTCACACACTCTTTAATTTGTTTCCTCAGATCTGCCTGTCTCCATTTTTATTTCTATTTTCAGCTTCTCTGTCCTTTTTTTTTTTTTCCTCTGTCCTTTCCCTTTTTCCTGGACTTTTTCTGTTATCTATTTTTGCATTTATAAAAGCATGGATTTCTTAAGTGTCCGTATGTACTCCAAGTCCACAAGGTAAAAATATAAGAATAAATACAAAGGAGGGCGCCTGGGTGGCTCAGATGGTTGAGCGTCTGCCTTCGGCTCAGGTCATGATCCCAGGGTCTTGGGATCGAGTCCTGCATCGGGCTCCCTGCTCAGCGGGGAGCCTGCTTCTCCCTCTGCCTCTCTCTCTGTCTCTTATGAATAAATAAAATCTTTAAAAAAAAAAAAAAAGAATAAATACAAAGGCTCGGTATATTGCTAAGGCTCTGTAACAAGCCTATGATATCAGGGTACTTCTATTTCCCTCATTTTACCAAGGAAAACTGAAAATGAGAGGGCTAACAACTTGTTCAAGGTCACATAACTAATAACAGACAGGATTCAAAGCTTGTTCCAATAGCCTTTAGAAGATATGATTCATTGATCCAAGAAACCATGACTGAGTGTCTTGGTGCTGGAGACGCAACAGTGACAAAACAGACCAGTCAATGCTCTCATGGAGCTTACCTACTCTGGGAGTATCAAAGAAAAATTTCATGGGACAAAATAAACAGGCAAGGAAGACTTTATTCAAGACTATTACAATAGAGGAGAGAGACTGAACTCAACTCCTCTGAAACATAAGGTGGGAGAGATTTTGACAATCAGGCACCCCATAAGCCATTTTGTGTTTTAATTGATACTTGTCAAAGTTAGGCCCCTACTGTCTTACAGACTGGGAAATAGGGTGCAATCTTTCTTGATAATTATATTTCAAAGAGATGTTTCATAGGTCCTTTGAGAAAGATATTTCTGGGTTGTAAAACTGGCAGGAGGCTGGGAGAAAATTTATCTCAAAGGGGAAGAGCAAGAATTTCCAGTAGTAAGTTTTCTAAAGTAAATGCTTTAAGAAAAGAGAGGTCAGAAGTCTATTGTCAGGAAGAAACAACTCTAAAGTTTAGTCAAGCTGAGAAGAACATTAAGTTCATCTTGATCAATAAGTAAAGAGATAAGTAAAATATATAGTAAGTGTGATATCAAGCAAAATAAGGGTGCTGGGGTGGAGATGGTATTTTACATGATTTACATGACTTTCTCCCAGTTTGTTCCTAGAATAAAGGTCTTAAGCCCCCAGTTCCTCACTTACTAGAGGAACTAGTTGGCATTAGGGAGAAATATCTTCTAATGTCAGAAATGTCACAACTGATCAGGTATTTACTAGAAACATGGTGCCCGGCTGGGTCTTCTGGTCTAGCTCTTATCTCAGGACTTTTTTAGCCATTATTCCTAATGTGTATCATTAATTCTAGGCACATGAGCTGGCATCAGCAAATAAGCTATTATCTTCTCTCACCCCAAGTTTCCAGAACCTCTAACCCAAAGGCCTGACTCTAACCATGTGCTGGATAATGTGGCCATCCTAATTTTCCTGAGGGAACACATCCCCAGTAACTTTAGCTTGCTCCCTTTCACCTCTTCTAAATCTGGCACATTTGCTTAATAATTCTAAACATAAAGTGTTCATACACTCCTTTTTTTCTGGTCAATAGCATTATACATGCAATCTTCAAGGACAAGGAAGTTACCTCAGCACCTCAGGAGTCATCCCCGCTCTTCCCACCCCGACTCCTTGGATAACCAAAGAGACTTTTCAACAGCTCACTAGCTGAGGCAGGAAAAGCAAGTGGTTAAAAAAACACATTTAACCTCCAGCAGGACACCTCTAGTCCATTATATGGCCCCTAGTGTTTTTATGTTCTTGTAAAAATGTGACAAAACCTTGACATTTTGTAGATAAGAAGACTGAGGCTTAGAGAGTCTTGTTCAAGTCACATGAGTGTTAAGCAAAAGAACTGAGATATAAATGTGGGTCATTCTAATTCCAAAGTCCGTGTTCTTTGCAATTTTCATTTCCACTGCTACAAGCTATTACCAATCAAGTTTCATTCTTGGGGATAAGGGAGAAAAACCTAGATTCTATGGATTTTTCCCCCAGGGAAATTGTACGTATCTATAGTGATACTGAAATGAAACATGGAAGAAATATTATTCCAGCCTTTTGTAGAGTTTCTCATGAAGTTCAGTAATTATTACAGAGTTTTCTATTCAATTGTTCTTTTCAGTAATAGCTCATTAGGGAAAAGGCTAAATGGTGTAGATGATTCATATTTATTTCAACATTGAGAAGAACTGTTTTACTAGCTTATTATTTCCCTTTGTGGATTCATAAGCTCAATCAGTTTCATTCTCTTTAAAGATAAGAATATTGCAGAAAACAGAGAATACCACAGGGCAAATTCCAGTTAATTTGTAGAAGATGAATTATCTCACCTTGTGTTGGTTGTTTGCTTAAGAGAATTTTTTCTGATTAAAGAATTATAATTTAAAGTGCAGGAGTAGATTTTCTTTCCACATTATTTCACAATTTATCTCTTTCACATATTGTGCCATAAGCCTGACTCCCATCTTGGCTTAGGGACTAATAGTTGGTGCATCCCTTTGAAAAACTAAGCCATGCCTTTCTGTCCTCCAAATTCTCAACCTAGCATTTATTCTGCGTATCTCAGAAAATTCACAATACATCTATAGAAAAATGGGTTTGAAGCATGAAAGTCCAAGGCACAGGTGCCAAGGGGCACTCCTAGAGATGGGACTGTGGCTGCTGGGTTTCTGACGATGCTCTGTCCTGTTGCTGCCATGAGCCTCCTGAGGCCATGGGCCCTTCTCTTTTTCACTGGCTCATTCCTACTCAGAGGGGAGGCGAGAGACATGAGAACCTTACAGCCACATAACAGTACGATTCTCCATCACAGGACCAGCTAGAGGAAAAGTGTGAAAACGCCCTATCTTAGGAACTATTTAAACATAGGTATTAGAGCTGTACATTTGGAAGGGTGGCCTGGGGGTTGTAGAATTACACAATCTCGCAGGGAGAAGGGGGCATAAAAGACCACATTGCTCACTCCTTGTCACACTTAGAACTACCTACGAATCACACGGGGATGATTGTTGGGCACTGTTTTAGACCGTTAGATTCCTGTGTCACATCCTAGTAACATTACATTTCTCTGAGTTGCTAACAAGCTTCCTAAGTATTTCTTAGTTAGCTCCGAAACTCAAAAAGGATATGAGTAGGTGGTTAAATGGTGAGATGCACCTCTGAAACCATGGGATTCAAAAATGACAACAAATAATTCCTGAATGATAATTTTCATCCTAATAGTCTGGGTAAAACCTAGCCAGACTCTAACTCTTTTACAGATTAAAAACCTATTCTATTTTCTCCTAAATGGATGGATTGCAACCTGATTTGATTTTGCCTCTTGCAGACGTTCTGTGTCTGTGTCCCTGGGGAGAGACAAAAGGGCATGAAACAGAGGTCATCGTAGAGGACCTCACTCGGACTTGAGGCAGATATCAGTCTTTAGGAGGCAATGAAAGATCTGCTCCTGGAGTCACTACTGCCCCGCCCTCCCAATTCATGAGAGTGCACCTGAGAAGTGAAAACAATGTTTCCCTCATGATTCCAGGATAGATGAAATGAAAAAGGATGGCTTTCTCCCAACTCCTGGGTAATTAATTTAGTCTAATGTGTCTGTTCTAGCATCCAAGGACTGCAGTAATAGGCGCCATGTAAATATACAGCTAGCTTGAGAGAGACCACTGTATTCAGACAATCTAATTACTGCTTGGTCTGCCCAAAGTTAACAATGACTTAAAGCTCTCATTCATTTAGACTACTAGTATCTTACATGTTAGAGCAATTTTTAGTACTTAATGTATTTTTGCATACCCTTTGAAGAAGCTAGGGCTTAATGAACTTATTAAACTTGTTTTCATGAGCTTAACATGTAGGGTGGGTCAGAGTCAGGATTTAGAGGCAAGCCTAGAGACTTCAAGTCTAGTTTTCTTTAAAAAACATGAGGGCAGGGATGCCTGGGTGGCTCAGTTGGTTAAGCATCTGCCTTCAGCTCAGGTCATGATCCCAGGATCCTGGGATCGAGCCCCGCATTGGGCTCCTTGCTCAGCGGGAAGCCTGCTTCTCCCTCTCCCACTCCCCCTTGCTTGTGCTCTCTCTCTCACTCTCTCTCTGAAAAATAAATAAATAAAATCTTTTAAAAAAAACCATGAGGGCATATATAATTAGTGTTTCCAAATTCCTCAGTTATAGGGGAATTTTAAAGCTCTGGTCACAATAAAAAGGTTATTTGGCTCAAACCCTCACCCAGATATTATAGGACTCTGAAGTCACTCTTACCTCTCATCAGGGCTTGGTTCCTCCTGGAATATACTCCACAATCTCCTTTCTCTGGTTATAGTTCAGGGACAGTTCATTGGATGTAACACTAAACCCTAGGGTCTTCATATGATTCATTTTCTTTAGTAAATCTCTCATTCAACTAATGTGTATTGAGCATGTACAAGGGGCTAGGCATGGTGTTGAGAACAAAATCAGGAAAAAGAAAAAGACTCATGCTTTCTTTGAGCTCACAGTAGAGTAGAAGATTCAGAAAAGCTAAACAAGATATTATGCATTGGATATGGGATATAGGGATATTTCAGGTTGAGATGGAAGCACAAAGATAAACAGTCAATCCAGACTAGCATTGCCAGGGAAGACTGCTTGGAGGAAGAATCTTCTAAGCTGGCCTGTAAAGGATGAGTAAGAGTCAGGTGAGTAAATGGAGATGAGATGGAAAGAAATTTCCAGCCCAAAGGAAACAGCAAATTGAGCAAAATTAATCAGTTTACTGTCCAACTCTTCCCCTGGAAGTCATAAGCCTTCAACAGATTCTAGAATTCCAAAGTAGTTACATCAGACAGATTCTGCCAGCACAATTGTTGTCTAGATGGAGAGACAGATTCTTGGTAGTTCCTATTCTGTCATCTTCCCAGAATCCTTTCCTGCACTCACAGGTATTTGCACAAAAGAAATGAAAACGTATGTCCACAAAAAGCCTTGAACAAAAATATTTATAGCAGATTTATTGATAATCATCAAAAACTGGAAACAACCAGATGTTCAATGGGCATCCAATCAACAGTCCAGTGGATAACCAAGTGTTATATATTCAACAATAGAATAATGAGTAGTATTCTACTCAACAATAAAAAGCACCAAACTGATGATACATGTAGCGCCATAGATGAATCTTAAAAATTTTAAAATGTTATGTTGAGTCAAAGAAGCAAGAAATGAACAAGTGCGTACTATGTATTTCCATTTATATACAATTCTGAAACCACACAAATTAACCACAATAATAGAAATCAGACCAGTGATTGCATGGGAGGCAGAGGGAGGGTACTGGCTGAAAAAGGACATAAGAGAACTCTCTGGGATTATGGATGTGGGTGTCAGGAGGGTATGCATTTCTCAAGCTGACTGAATGATAATCTTAAGATATGAGCATTTTATTGTATGTACATTATATTTCAAAAGGAAATCATTATTTTAAGCTCACTAAAAATCACCTCTGTAAATTTTACTTGACCTTGTTTATCAGTTGATTTTGAAAATACATGTGGGGATGAATTGGAAACATAAAAGGGGTTAAAATATGATTTTATAAGTTTGAATTCAAGTCATTTAATATGTTTCATTCAGGTTCCATATGTATAAAGCTGAGATACTGATATTAACCAAACTCATTGGGATGCCTGGAGAATGAATTAGTTAAAGATCTCTAAAATACTTAGCAATAAAGGCAAATTATTCTTTACATGCTAGGTAGTTTAATCTGACGTGTAACATGAAAATCCATCATTATTTTCCATGGTTGTTACCATAGTTTATGTTTCATTTTATCTTTAGAGTGGTAAGATTATGTAGGAGGTAGGTAAAAGTGGGGAGAGGTCATTGTTACTTTGCATAATTGATATTGGGTCATCAAAGAACCTTCTTGGAGATAAATTTGTGTAAATATCATAGTATCTTGGTTATTATAAACAGGAGACCAATGTATTGAGTTAGATAGTTGGGAAAGGGGGAAACATGCTTCACTGAGCAGGCAGGAGATGGGCATTGACTGGAAGCTGGTAGAATTAAAGGAATATTTGGCCAAGTACCATTTTGTAGAGAACTAAAGGACAGAGCTGTCCCTAATAGCAACAATGCTTATCAAGCCATGGAAGAATATAGAGAAACTTTAGATCATGCCAGAAAGCAGAAAGGTAAAGAGGATCAGGTATGATGTAAACCATAGGGCACATCAAGGTATTGCCCAATTCCTTATGAATTACATTCAGATAAAGCAGATATATCAGGAGATGGCTGCTAATGCAAATAAATATTTAGAAATAAAGACATTTCACCTGAAAATCACTCCAGTTTTTAAAAGGCCAATTATAGTTGGCAGATATATAAACAAAGGAATATTTAGGAGGAAGGACCTGACATTTAGTCTATTTACACAGATGACATCAATACATATTGTCAAGCCTGTCACCGGATATGACATAATTTGTTATTGATACATTAAACTTTCAAAAGTGTTCTTTAAAAACACAGTATGCGCCAGAACAAAGAAAAATTCCTTGTTCCAACACTGCTGACTATTTTCTTGGGCAAGTTATTTAAACTCACAGAGCCTCAGTATCCCCGTCAGTAAAATATGGAGAATGGTAGTGCCTACCTCACAGGGTGTATAGGAGGATTAATGATAAAATGCATGGAAAATATTGAGCGCAGTGCTTAGATTAAAGTGAGCATCTAGTAGGTGCTAAAGTCTAATATGAATATACACACAGACACATATAATATAATTAGAAATATTTGGCAAAAGAAGATATACATCAAACTTTACTTGTTACTCATGGCAGAGACTGGCTGAGGATTTATCGAACATTCCCCTTTCCTCCTGGGTCTACAGCTAGCTTACCTATGCTAACCTCCCCTGGAGCAGCGAGAGGCCAGGTCCTGAGTTCCTCCCACTGGGATGGGTAGAAGGGGTGTGCATCACCACTTCCAGGCCTGGCGTATGAGATCCTTCCATGAATTTCTCTACATGTTCTTTTTCCCTCTACCAGCTGCATGTTGGAGCTCACTCGCTAAAGGATGGAAGACACTGGATCTCTGACTTCAGGGACTGAAGGCCACCACCACCAACATTCTCCAAACCCCCGACCCTGTTTCTCAGAGTTTTAAGTGCATAAAGAATAAACTTCTATTGCCTTGAGACCACTGAAATTCAGGACTCCATCTAGTGGAGCAGCTAGCATTACTTTGACTAATACACCAGTACACTAATAAATATTAAAGGCAAATATTATATAAATTATGGAACACTGGCTTCACCATTTTGCTGTATGACTAGCACAGAAGTGTATCAGTCAGAATTTTGTTTGGTTCCAAGTCATAAAAAGCCTGTTCCTAGCAGCTTTAAACATCCAGGGATTGAATTTCCTTACAAGAACATAGGTCAAAAAAAAAAAAAAGAAGAAGAAGAAGAACATAGATCCAGAAGTAGCAATTATTGCCTTATTTTGGCAGCCAATGTGTCTGGGAACCTCTTGCTTTTCTTGCAACGTGAGTGCTACAGCTCACACGCTATGTTCAAGACGGGAAGAAAGTAGAAAAGCCCCCTGCATCTGTTTCCTTCTATCAGAAAAGTCGAAACTTATCTAGACTTCTCAGCAAACATCAGCTCAAATCTCACAGGCTTCTGCCAGTGTGTCCTTTGTCACCATGAGCCATAGGAAGGATGGAAAATTTCTATTTAACCAGATACTTTGTTGCCCTAGACATAATTATGGTTCTCTTATCAAAGGAGAACGGGAGAATAAATATTCGTTAGGTAAGTGACAATGTCTGTAATTCTATGGGTAATAATGAACTCCAAACTGTTAAATTTTTGGTTCCACATATTTGTCGATATGGGGGATAAAAAGACCCAGAAAAAATTCAGAAAGTAGTCTATTTTTACCAAATGCCAAAAGTTAACAGAAATAATCATATCTGTGCAAGGGCTATTTATAACTTTTGCTTCCAATGTGGAAGACCACTTGCTGCATGAAAACCCAGCTGTGTTCAAGTGGTTGGTTCTTATTCATGACACAATAAGAAAGAGATAAAACACAGATGTGTACAAATACTTTTAAAATGATGTGGGGAAAGAAAAAAGAAACAAAAAAGTAGTTATAAAAGTTTTCAGGGCTAACCCCTCCAAGTCTCCCGTATACTGGCTCATTCAATCAACTTTTTACATTTCAATTTAACTTAGTTTTAATTTTTAACTAATCAGATAACAACCTCCTTATTTAGTTTGAGTATGTGATGGCAGTTGAGGAATACAGTAGCTTCTTTTTTAAATTTATCTTGCTGGGAGTTTCTAATTAAGCAAATTTCCTATATGACTCATAAGTAAACCTTTCACCCAGTCAAAAACATCTGGAAGCCACATTTATATATTTATGACAGATTTCAATTGCTGTCATGACTCATGGCTGATAATAATTATCATTTATTTGAAGATTGACATTTCCTTCCTTTTCTTGATGTGGGGGTAGTTTAAGCTGAGACATTCAGCAACTAATGAAGATTTTGGTGTACTATACATGAAGACTCAGTATTCATATACTCTGTTAATTTTCCTTGCAAATATTTCTTTCAACATAAAAAATAATTGTGTGTGGATACATTTAATTAATATATTTTCTGTAATTACATGTTAATATATGAATCACAATTATTTAAATGAGTTTCCAAGTAGACATATTTGTTACCTAGGGAATTTTATCCAAAGCCATGCTTTTTTTTTTTTTTTTGTCTGTAAATATTCCAAATAAACATTCATGTTGCCAGCTTTTATGACTGGTTAATATTTTTTTTTCTTTTTTTTAAAGTGAGGGCAGACATGTGTAACATTGACCTGAAAACCTTGATGGATAACAAATCTTTACTGTATGTAGGCACTGAATTTTAATTTTATTACTCCAGATATTTTCTCCTTATTAGATTGTGCTTGCTGAGGAGGGAAATACTAATATTGTGTGAATGGCATAGATAATTCTCAGCTAAATTAGTTGATTTCTCTTCTGCCTAAAAGGACATGAGGCATAATTCTTTTTCATTTTTGTTAAATAATTATTGCAAATAAGCTATAAATTCTCCATCTTAAAACAAATAATCCCAGCCTTGACCCCACATCTCCTTCAGCAACGAAACCCACTCCCATTTCTCTGTTTCTGGTTATAGCCAAGCATATCGACAGAGTGGTGTATACTTATAATTTTATTTCCTTTCTTCCCTCTTTCTCCTAACCAGGTCTTCATCCCATCACTCTGTTGAAATCTTATTTTCAGGTTACACGGACTTCTGTTTTACCAAACAGGTCCATAGTTAGTCTCCTGATCACTTGATGTATCATAAAGATGTGACACTGTACATCATTCGTCTCTGGAAACACCTTATCCTGTTGATTTCCAGGGAACCCACCTCTCTTGGATTTGCTCTTAACCACACTGGCCCATGTTTCTCAGTCATATGGGCCATGTCCTTTTGTCTTTCTGACCTTGAAATGTTGGGTCACTCTAAGGTTTAGTCTGGGATCCCCTTTCCTTCTTTGTATAATGCTCACTCTCTAGGTGATCTTATCTAATCCCGTGACTTTATAACATACCATCTGTATGCTGCCAATGCCCAAATTTATATTTCTGGAGTTTCTTCCCTTTGATTTGAATATTCAAACTACACGATCTCTCCTTTTGGAATTAGTATTCACAGAAAAACTCTTTGTTTCCCTCCCAAACTTGATTTCCAAGTGTCCCCAGTTTGATAAATGGCACCACCAATTGATAAGGGACACTGAGTTTGATAAATGGCATTGATTCTGTTGTTTGGCCCATTTTTTACTCTTCTGTTTTTTTGCACACCCTCCCCCAGCCCATGAGTAAATTGTGCAACATCTCCCTCAAAACACATCTGGAATTTGATGATGTAGCACCTCCTTCAAACACTATCTTTCTCCTGAACAATTGTAATAGCTTCCCACGTCTATACTCTTGCCTCTTAAAGTGTACTTGTGTATTATCCATCCAAACACCTAAGAAAACTTTCTATATCATAAGAGCTTGTGATATTTACTGGTCTTAATTCTCCAATTCTATAGTATATACTCAGAATGGAAACAAAGTCTACATCATGCCCCATGAGATCCGACAGGTCCAAATCCTGTTCTACAGGTACTAACATGGTTTCTCATTCACTCTTTTTAGGTTTTTGCTTAAAATTATTCTCTTTAGATAGACCTCTGATAATCCTTCATAGTTCTATTAGCTTCTGTTATTCTATCTCCTTAACCTGTTTGGAGGTTATTATACTATGAAACTGATAGACATTACATTATATGTGTGCTTGTTTGTTTGTTCAGTGTTTCTCTTCCCTTCTAGAATATAAACTACATGAGGGCAGGAACTCTGCTTTATCCATTCAGGTAGACTCTATAACTAGACTCACACTTGGCACGTCCAATTCACTTACTGAGTTTCCATATCGTATAGAATCATTAATATTGCCAAAATCATTCCTCTATCTCATGACACTACTTCCCCCCCTTTGAATTTTTTAATTAAGTTTATCCACTTAATGTTAATATTACACATATTTTCTTTCTTCTTTAACAAAAGGAGGCATCATTAAAAATTTTGTCACCTAGCCTCTGTAACTCTATAACTAGCATGGAGAAAATGAGTTGACCTGGCCAAAGATTTGTTCTGGAAGAATCACAACTTTGGTTATGTATTTCTGAGACATAAGACATCCATTCTTGGGGAACGGTGGAGCTGTGGGTTCAAGATGTTATATCTGACATCAGAAAAACAATGTTATTATTGACGACTCTGAGTGTTAAAGATTGCCTGTCTCAGGCTTGGCTAACAAAATTAATTTCATTTTCCATATATATTTAAAAACAAATTAATAGAGAACAAATTTCACAGTGAACTTGCATAACATTTCTTGGTGGAAGTGAAATACACCTATGGGTTCTAAGCCAAGTCAGTGTGTATTGAAAAACTAGAAATTAAATGTGATTTAGAGCTAAAGAAGAAAAGGTGGATATCACATTGCATAGGTAAGGGTGTCCTGCCTCTTCTCACAGTGGGTACAACCTTTGTGCAAAACAATATGGCAATAGCTTTCATCATTAAAATGCACGAATCTTTCAATCCAGCAATTCCAGTTGTCAGTGTTGTTGCTATGATGGTGCTTATCCACGTGTAAAATGACGTGCCCAAGATTCTTCTCTACAATATCATCTGTGAGAAATGCCAATGAAGGGACTGGTACAGATCTGGCCTGATTAAGACAAAGTGTTAACTAAAAACACTGAGGAGATCGCTTGGCAGGTATATTTTATGGTTAAAAATCTCAAGGTTGGGGCACCTGGGTGGCTCAGTCGGTTAAGCGTCTGCTTTCGGCTCAGGTCATGATCCCAGGGTCCTGGGATGGAGCCCTACATTGGGCTCCCTGCTCAGCAGGGAGTCTGCTTCTCCCTCTCCCTTTGCCTCTCTCCCTGCTCATTCTCTCTCTCTCTCAAATAAATAAATAAAAATCTAGTAAAATAAAAAATGGATGAAAACATTAAAAAAAATCTCAAAGCTTTTCAAAGACTGCATAATAGCTGAAATTGTTTCCTTCAATGACCTATCCAGCTGTCCAAGGCAGAATACCCCCACTGGCCCCAGAGAACAGCCAGCTAATCAGCAGTTTACCCAAGGAGAGGAAAACAGAGGTCACATTTCCACATGGTTGGTGTTTTTTTCTTCTTTACTTTTCCTCTTATATAAATCCTGTTAGTTTTTTTTTTAAGATGAAATCAATTTATTGATTGGTTTCCCTTGTATACAAATAAAATAGCATGTTAATGGTAATAAAACTATATGTCTGATTTATTATTTGACACTATAATACCTGCAAAAGATTGGAAATAAATGGTCTTTTAAAAGGGAACTACCTCAGTAAATTATCAAATATCCATGTAATATAATTGCATAAAACTATAAATAAGATAAAGTATTTTTATATGCATTAGTCTGGAAAGTTTTCCAAGGTAAAAGCACTGTGCAGCATAGTATATGTAGTATATTATCATTTGAGGGTGATAACAAAAAACAGATAATTATATGCTTTTAATATTTATAATATTTTTGGAAGGACAAACAAAAAACTAATAACAGTTGCCTTTTGGAAAGAGACCTTGGTGGCCAAGAACAGCAAAGGGAGACATTTTTTACTGTGTACTCTTTTATACCCTATTAAATGGATTCTGTACCTTAATTCCAATGTGTGGAGGTTTTTCCACACCATCAACAAGAAATTCTGCAACACCAGCTGAGTGTTCTACAATTCAACTCAATTCTGACACTCTGTACCCAGAGAGCATCAGATTCCACAGGTTAAGAGCTCCATCCTGCATGAATCCCAACCCCTCCACCCCTGAGCCCCAGCCCCCACCACCTCAGATGCTAGTTGTAAACCCAGGTTATTTATCACCTGTGCTTCTGATTGGAGGTTCCGACGGCCCCCTCCTTGGGTTCGATTAATTGGCCACAGTGGCTCATGGAACTCAGAGAAACATTTTACTTACTAGATTACTGGTTTAGATGTAGATGTAGTAAAAGGAACAGTCTGAGGATTCAGAAAGAGATCCATAGGGCAGGGTATGGGGAAAGGGCGCTGAGCTTCCATGCCCTAACCCAGTGTGTTACTCTCCCCAGATCTCCACATGTTCACCAGCCTGGAAGCTCCCCAAACCCCATTCACTTGGGTTTTTATGGAAGCTTCATTACCTAAAACATGATGATGAGATCATCGGCCTCTGGCTGTTAATTCAACTTCCCGCCCCTCTCCCCTCCCTGGAGCAGGACTGAAAGTTCCAACCCTCCAATCACGTGGCCGGGTCTCCTAGTAACCGGCCTTCCTCCTAAAGTACAGTCACCTTATTAACGTAACAAAAGACACCCTGGTTGCTCTTATCCCTTAAGAGATTCCAAGAGTTATAGGAGTCTGTGCCAGAAGTGAATACGAAATATTTATTTCTTATTACCACAATGTCGCACTTGCGAATCTAGGATTTTGTGAACCTACCAGCTATTAGCTCTGGAATACAATATTCAGTTTGCGTTTGTGCTTTGTTTGACAAACATTGATCTTCATAGGTATTTTTTATTATGCAGAATTGGAGAATTATTGGAAAAGGAGTGAGGAAAGTGGCACAGAGGCCAAGCAGCTTCCGGGAAGTGAAAACACAGAGATACTATTTTTTCATCACCCCTTGTCATGATGGACTGAACTGCCTCCTGCTCAATGTGGTGGGAAAAGAAGGCAAACAAGGCTTTCCAAACAGCAAGAGCAGTGCTGGTCGGCATCGAGGCTGGACTCGACACCGGGCATGAGTTGTCTTGGGATACCCTTGCTTCCTGGGACAGATCATGGCCCATACTAATAAACCTTCTGGAACTATGAGTGTGCCATGGGGTTCTGTATGGTGTGTGCTAGTTAAAGAGCATGGGGGGCCAGACACAAATTTGGGTCGGTTGGCCACTCCATTCCCTAATCTCTTCACTAGGCTTGGAGACTCCTGGCATCCATCCCTGCAACCGTATGATCCACCTCCATATCCTGCATCCCCAAACCCGTCGCCTTTAAGCCTATCTGAATAAAGGGCATCGCCATCCATCCATTCACTCAGGCTGGAATGAAACCCTGATGCCGTTGTTGATTTTCACCCTCATACCTCATAATCTACCCATTAGAAACGTCTATTTCTCTACCTTCCGAACATACATCAAATCCAACCACTTTTTATTACCTCCAGTGCTACAACCCCAGACCAAGTCTCCATCAGTCCTTATCTGGGCTAGTAAAGAAACCTCCCAACGGGTTACCCCTCACATAGTAGCCTGAGAGAACTTTTTAAAGTGTATGTCACTTCACTTCACCTCAACTAAAACTCTTCCATTGCACTTGGAATAACATACAGACTTCTTAAAATGGCTCAGACTCTCTATATAACCTAACCTCCTCTCTGGCCTCATTTCCTTCCTCTCTGCTTCTTGTTCACCACCCACCATGTTGGCATTTTCCCTCCTCAAAGCCTCTGCACTCCATGTTCTTGCTGCTTGGACTGTTTTTCCAACATGTCTTCCCAGGGTTGCCTTCTCATTTCAGGTCACAACTCACATGTTTTTTCTTCAGAGATGCCTCTTCTATCTTCCTGCTGAAAAGCAATCTTCCACAACGTGGTCATGCTCTATCACGTTAAACTACTTTATCTTCTTCACAGTATTTATCAGAGACTGAAATTATTTTATTTGTATATTTGCTCAGGTGATTTTTGTGTGCCTCCTCCTGACTTTACTGTAAGTTCCTTGAAAGCAGGGGTGATTATTGCCAAATCCCTAATGTTCATAGAAGAATCTCACACATGGCAGCTTGGTCACTGCTTGATAAATGAGCAGTTTTGCTATGGGACAATCAACATCTGGTAGCCTTGTGGAAATCACAATCACAAGCTTTAAAGGTGTAATTCTGAGTTCTAAATCTAGTAATGAGATAAAAGTAGCCACAGAATGACCATGCCCTTCACTTACCCGGAGTGAGGGCTCACTGTTGTGTCTAGTTTCAGCATCCACACTTGGTATATCTGAATTTAAGCTTTGGTTAATAGGTTATTCTACTAAGTTTCATCCTTTAGACTGAATGAGCCAGTGAGCCCTGGGCTTGCTTGCTTGCTATCTTTCCCCACTCCCTCCCTCCCTTCCTTCATTCCTTCTTTTTTGTTGCTGAATAGTACCATAGGAAGGATACCAAGAAAGAAATAAAAGATTTCTCTTGATAGGGCTCAATCTACTTAATTGTGAATTCTAGAATATATATGAGGTTTTCCAACTTAATGCAGTCACACTTACGCATGCACACAGAGTTTCCATTTTTAAAATTTTTGTTTTGTTTTGGGCTGAAAAAAAATGATGTAACATTTATTTTAAGCTATTTGCAATAGTTATCATACTCATTTTAAAGCCATTTTAATTATATATAAAATAATTTATATAATTTTATCAAATAATAGGGTCCTTGTTCATATGTGTACTATATAGTCACTATAAACACATATGCAGTCTTTTATATTCTATTTTTAACATGCTCTTTTATTAGCCAAGAAATATTCATCTAGGCCCCACTGATAAAGTAGAAATACCAAGATGTGTAAAATATTGTTCCTGTCCTCATAAAGCTTTTAAGCTGGGGAAATACATATGTTCATTCACCTACAAAGGTGAGACCTTCAATAACAGTTATTTAAGCAAGGAAACGGCATAAAAAAGAAAGTAACCAAGTTACTCTGGGTATATGTAAGATGAGTAGGGATCACAGTGGATTTTCCCCAAAGAGAATCCATGAGCACCATAGGTTCATCAATTTTAAGAGTGAAATGGCTCTCTGTACAAAAATACAAATGAACATTAATCAGTTTCAGAAAGGGATTGGTTTTTATTCTTTTTCAAACCAACAGATTTTCTTATTGTGCATGATTATTGCAATTCTACCACGAATCGTAATTTTGTTTTAAAAGCTTATAAAGGACCCTAAAGCTTATTTCAAAATTAAGTGGGCAAGAATATCCAAGAAAAAAAAAAAAATCTGAAAGGAGGAGTTATTTAGGAGGTGTGGTTGAAATGTTTCTTTTCTTCTCAGTGTTCAATCTCGGTTTAAACCGAGCCGCTAGGACATTCCTCGAAACTGTAATTGAATCAAGGATGTGTCCTCTGGGATGAGCAAGTCGATCTGATCAGACCAAAAGAAAAGACATAGCTCTAAATAGGGGAGAAGTTTTCTCTATATCTCTCCTGTAGATGAATGAGTAAGCATTGTGTTTTGCTGTGAAGTTTTTTTTTGAATTGTGGTAAAATACGCGTAAGATAAAATTTACCATCTCACCCATTTTTAAATGTACAGGTCAGTAGAGCTAAGCACATTCACACTGTGGTGCAGCCAATCTCCATCTCCTTTCATCTTGAGAAACGGAATTTCTGTACCCATTAAACAACTCCCGTGCCATGTCTTGTAGTTCTGGCAATATAAAAAGGTTTCTAGCTTTGTTTAGGAAATTTCTTTTGTTTATTTATAGTGATGATGGGATCTGACAAAGTGATCCATGACGTCTTTCTTTTCTTGCACACACACCGCAGGGAGGTTAATCCTTAGAGTGAAACCTCCTGACTATCTCAAAGCCTAAGTTCCACATCCTGTGGCTTTCCTGACATTTTTTTTTTTTTTAAGAAAGACAATGCAAAGGGGGAGGGGGCGGAAGGGAGAGGGCCAGAGGGAGAGGGAGTGAGAGAATCTTAAGCGGGCTCCACGCTCAGTGTGGAACCCAATTCAGAGCCCCTCAGGACCCTGACATCCATGACCTGAGCTGAAATCAAGAGTCCAACACTAAACTGACTGAGCCACCCAGGCGCCCTGCCTAACATTCTAATACCAGATACAAAGCATTTGACTAACTCCTTAAATATTATGAATTCTTTTTTCCTTTTATAGATTTAATGAGGTCCACCCTCTTAATAACAAAAGATTTTGTTACAAGAATGTTAGCTGTATTATTACTTACTATAGTAAACATTTATAAGGAAACAAATTGCCCAAAATAGGTTCAATTGTAGTTGCAGCATCAAAGATTATTAGAAAAAGCATAATAGCATGGAAATATGTTCATTATATATTGCTGAGTGGAAAACTCAGGTAACCAAATATATATAGAAAGTCTGGTAACCAGATATATATAGAAATACAACACATATGATTACATGCATATATTCAAACTTCTTTTTATTCTTTAAAATAGAAAATGAGATCAAACTGCATATTTGGTTACCCGAGTTTTCCACTCAACTATATATATCTGTATATATAGAGAGAAATATAGAGATATATAGACATATATATAGACATACAACACATATGGATACACACACAGGTAGTATGGGATAGAGACAGAGACACAGAGAAAAAACAGAAAGAGAGAGAGAGAGGGAATTGTATCTTTATTTTCTTCATCCTCCATTTAATTCCAACTACAGGAAAAAATGCAGTGGAAATTAAAAGCTGGAAGAGTACAAAATATGTTAACTATGATTATTTTGGGGAGATGGGAATGTGGGTTATTTTTGCTATTTGCACTTTTTAACTATTTGATAATTTTATAATTGCATTACTTTTGTAATTTGTGTAGTATTTCAAGTAAAAGAAAGGTTTATATCCAAATTTTCAGTCATTTAAAAAAATTTTTCAGTCATTTCTAGTAAAAGGCGTATCAGCATAATATGATTATTTCAACTTTTTAAAAAAATTCTGGTGTAGTTAGCATACAGTGTTCTGTTAATTTCAGGTGTACAAAATAGTGACTCCACAATTCTATACATTTCTCAGTGCTCATCATGACAAGTGTGCTCTTCATCCCCTTCACCTATTTCACCCATTCCCCACCCACCTACCCTCTGGTAACCCTCTATTCTCTATAGTTAAGAGACTGTTTTTTTTTTCTTTCTTTGTTTTGTTTCTTAAATTCTACATATGAGTGAAATCATATGGTATTTGTCTTTCTCTGACTGGCTTATTTCCCTTAGCATTATACTCTCTAGATCCAACCATGTTGCTGCAAAATGCAATGATTATTTCATCATTAGCCCACAGATAAAACTCAAACCACATTTTCCAAAGTTATGAAATGAAATTTGGCACAATCAAGAAATAATGTCACCCAATAAAATAAATCTTGAATGGTTAACTTTAATTCAGCACAACATGAAGTATGCTACTAAGAAGCAGACATTAAATACATCTCCTCCAGTAATTCTTAAAACATCTTAATTTAATACCAATAATTTAGTTAACATTATATGGTTACATGTAGTATGTTTCAAAATAATCAGATCACATAAAATTTTGAAGCAAAAAGAATTCAGGGAAGTGTTCAGTTAAGCATTTACATAGCATTCATTATTCTGTCAGCCAATGTACCTAGGAAGCAGGGCAATTGATAATATCTTTGCTTTGTGTAGCATGGAAGCATATGGGTCTAAATACCTGTTAATATAGCACTACTGAAATTAGAGCCAAGATGACATCAGGAAAATTTGTTTTCTGTACTAGTTTATTCTTGGGAACTACTTTGAGTAACATGCAATTTCTCCCATTTTGTGAAATTCCTTTTTTCCACTGTATCTTTGCCTATGACTCAGGGCTTGAGAAACTTCAGTCCTCCCCCACCCAGGAAGTAGTAGTGTAGGTGCCCAAAGAGCCTTGATCTGGTGGAGTAATGGAGAAGGCACTGGAAGAATAAGGGACCATCTGAGAGGATCACAATGAACCAAGTTGAAAATGACATGGTTACAAAAGTTAGCGTGAAAAGTTTTACCAGATTCTCAAAATTGTGGAATGGTGGGCAGATGACAACTAGAAAACTGGACACCTGATCTCTAACTCCAGATTCTTATGGTTAGTGGTATGGGCTTGGACAAGTCAGAGTAGTCTTGTTCACCTTGGAAATAGGGTTTGGGCCAATTTTATTAAAGTATTAAAAACCCTTCCAGATGCAGTTTTATCACTCTAAGGTAATACCACTGTGGACACTTAACTATTATCAGCTACTGCTTTGGCAACAGTGAAAAATATCGGTTTCAATACTATTAAAACAATAAATGAACCACTAACATTTTCAAAACATGATAAGATACAAACCACTGAAAAATTGTTATCCCTGAATACTTCTTATCTTCTTTAAGAAAACTACCTCTTCCTTCTGATCCAAAATGCCATATAGTTTCTCTTTATTTATGTAACACTATTTTCTTGGTTGCTATGGAAAATACATTGTGTCTAAAAGTTTATTTTTTGTACTGATAAGTCAATTTCTCAGGAAATTCTTTTCAGTAATGTCTTAAAATATTCATTAAATTCTTATTTTCTTTACTTTGAAGTGTTGGCATTCAAAGGATCAATACAATTTACAAAACTAGAAGTTTCATCTGAAAACCTATAGGCTTTTAGTGTCCTTAATTTGAATTTGAATTCCCTCTTATTATAAATTAATGAAAACTTGATGAGCAAATATGTATATTGATATTTGATACTTTTAAGGACATATGGGGAACTCATACCCCTTACACAGATAAATACATTCAAGAGAATATTACCAGGGGGCGCCTGGGTGGCTCAGTCGTTAAGCGTCTGCCTTTGGCTCAGGTCATGATCCCAGGGTCCTGGGATCGAGTCCCACATCGGGCTCCCTGCTCGGCGGGAAGCCTGCTTCTCCCTCTCCCACTCTCCCTGCTTGTGTTCCCTCTCTCGCTGTTTCTCTGTCTGTTAAAAAATAAATAAAATCTTTAAAAAAAAAAAAAAAAAGAGAATATTACCAGGCTTGATTCGCCTCTTCGGATCTCAGAAAGTAAATAGTACTTTACTTTCACCCAGCTCCTAAAACTCAGCTTTATTTCTGCTGCAGGAGAAGACAGGATTTCATTCAACTAGATAACTGACCAGCATGGGTCACTGTAAACTGGAAATAATATATTACTTATCATAGTAAGACAAACTTCCCCTTTTGAGGGAAACGACTTGCTGGGTCTTCTGCGAACACCTCAATTTCTCTTTTGATCCTACTTCACAAGCAGTGCTAAGAAATTAGTATTTAGATTTCTTTTTAGGAACTCCCTAAGACAGGTCACCTCTGTATTCTCCTTTGAGTGCTAGACTAGCCAGGAAAGCAGAGATTTCTTCTTGTATGCTAAAAATGTATGTCAAATAACCATTATGAACCCTGCCTATGTTAACTTTCTTCTCACATACATGAAGTGGAGAAATGCAGGGCTCTTGATAGGCAATAAATGTAAACAATGCCATATGCTTTAATTACTCATTTCATTCAATGCTCACAACAACTAAGAAACGATAACGGCAAGCTACTAAATATGATAATGAAGAAGAAAATAATTGGGAAGTTTAAGCAAATATTTAATATGAAATTTATGACACATACATTTATGATCTCATGTCCCTGATCTTTCTTCCTTTTACTTTCCTGAAATTTGCAAATACCTTTTTAGCTCTGAATAGCTAATTCGATACCAGAAACAACAATTCATTCTGGTAGGCACCATATATATATTTGGTGAAAATGAAAGGAGCTAAATCCCATGTTGATAATACACGTTGATGGTAACAGTTTCAAGTTCATGAAGAATGCTCCTAGTTCCTGGCAGTATAAAAAGCCTTCTAGTTTTGTTTATAAATTTAAAACAAATTTATCTGTAGCACTGATGTGATCATAGAAAGTGATCCATGATATCTTCCTTATCTTGCACACACACCACAGCGAGGTTAAGCCTCTGAGTGAAACCTCCTGAGTGACTATCTTAAAGCCTATGTTCCACAACCTGCTGGCTTTCCTGACATTCTAACAGTAGGTACAAGGCATTTGACTAAATCTTTAAATATTATGGAAACTTCTTTCATTTCATAGATCTAATAAAGTTCACCATCTCTAAAAACAAACAGATATTTCTTAAAGGAAAGATAATCTCCAGATAACAATACATGATTTTAGGATCTGAGAGGTAAAATGTGTTTGTAAAGTTGATATAATACAGAGCATAAAAATGAGCATATTGATTCTGGAGGGAGAAAGACTTAATTCTAATCCCAATTCTGTCACATGCTAAATGTATGGCAAGTTATTTCTCCGAGTCTCAGTATTTTTTATCTGCAAAATAACACCTACATTGAATAACTGTTGTAAAGATAAGAATTGACATTTGTAAAGATCCAGCAGAGGGCACACATTAGGTGCTTAATAAATAGTAATTATTTATTCTCATCCATCATTGCATGGCATCATTGGCTAAAGTAGTACTTCAGCTCTGAGAGCATACATTTGGTCTGTGATAAACTAGCTGAGCAGTTCAAGTACAAGTTCAATTAATATAAAGATATGCAGTGATCAAATAAATAAATAAAGATTCTTTGGGCATTTTCTACAAATTGTCTTCCTATACAGCTGTCTTCTAAATATAAGCTATAAGACTCTGGAAAAAGCTAAGAGATCAAAAATTGCCTTTATCACCTTTATGGCTTTAGTCTGGAAAAAATTATTAACAGTGATAATGACCTTGAGCTCTTATGGAATTTCCATAACTACTGTATAAGTATATTCACTACCAAGAAATGGATATTTTTTTTTGGTACCACTGAAATAATAAAGTGAAATAGAATCTAGAAGACACATTTCAGAGGTCTACTCATTATAAAGTGCCTATGATTGTCACATTAAGGTCTGGGACAGATAAAACTCATATTAAAACATAAGGTAAACTTTTTAAACAAAATGCCTTGATGATTTGAGTTCTACTGAACTACTGCCTCAACTGACTGAAACTCTAACTTGCACAGTTTAAGTGCAACTGCTCGAGCTTAAGATCAGTTTTGGGAGGAAAAAAATACACACACACACACACACACACACACCCAGCGACAATTCCTTTTAAAAGCTGAATCTAGATGCACACTCATTCAGAGATTCAATTATTTCAATGATTATAGTACCTAGATGGTTTCCTTTTCATTCTGGGGAATAAACACACTTAAATACAATGCACAGCTTAGAGAAAGTGACCATGGATCATCTGATTGTGAGGACTGTGAGGACATGATAAAGAGTCATTAGAATGGTAAGAGCAATCTGATTACTACTTTCTCATTTGAGGCAGTTTACCTACAGTCCAAAAAAATGCTTTCAATCATTCACTGATGAAACTCCAAAGCATCTTTTCCATTGCCAGTGGAAATGGCTGGCATTTAATTAAAATAGACTCTTCTAACTATAACTAATTGAATAAATAGTGGCTAAAATGGTGAACTGATAAATAACTAAATAATGTAAAAATGAGAATCATCAAAACACTTTTGAGAACACAGTTCTGCTTGGAGGGCTCCAGGGAGGAAGTGCCTCATTTTCAAGAAAGGAATGACGCTTCTTTTGTTTTCGTTCAATTCTTTCCTGCCTTTCTTTCTTTTCCTAAAAAAAAAAAAAATAGAAAACTATAAATTTATATATGTATATGAGCATTATTTTCAAATCAAGTTGCTTGCTAAAGAACAAAGTAATCTATTATAAGACATTTAAATGTCACTTCCTATTTAACTGGTTATAAAGGAATATTGGCTGAGAATATTGCTCATTTATAAGTATACTACCAACAGGTATTAATGCACCACTTGATCACTTATTTTTTCATATTAAAAGTGATAATATTTAAACAAAATTATGAAAAATGGGAAAAAAAGACCTATAATTCTATAACTCAAAAAGTATAATTATGAGAAGTTAGTGACGTCTTTCTGAGAACAGATTCTCAGAACTAAATTTACTGGGTGCAAAGGTTGAATATGCCATGACAGCAGGGATACTTAAAAATTTTTATAAATAGTTGAAAATTAAGTCTCATGTTTCTTTGCTTCTTTATTATTAAGCTTGAGCACATTTTTATTTCTTTAGCCTTTTTGTGAATTTTTTTGCTCAATTATCTGGCTCATCTAACTATATGGGTATCAATGCTTTTAATGTTTGGCAATTTTATATTTTCATATGATAAATATTATCTTTGCAAAGCCAACATTTTATCTACATTAATTTTAGTCCTTTTTAGCAAAAAAATATTAAGAAATATTAATATTTCAGCCAAGACAATTGTTTAAACAACAATGTAATCAAAACCTGTATGCCCATCTGCCTTATGAAAAAAAAACAAAAAACAACCAATACTTTTGAGGGTCTGTGTTCATTCCTTCATCACACTGCTTCCTCTCCACCCCACTGAGGTAACCATTACTCTCAATTTGATGCTTAGCATTCCAGTGCATCTCTTCATACCTGTATTATAAATGTTATTAATCCCAAAACAAGTAATTTTGTTTTGCATGTTTTTATTAGAGTAAAAGGTAACATGCTATATATTTTTTGCAACTTCCTTTTTTATTCATCTTAATATCTCTAAGATCCACCTATGTGAATTATAGCTCTAGTTCATTGATATTCCATAGAATATTCATAGAATTCCAGCATGTCAACTTATCACCATTTGTTAACCTATTTTTGTTGTAATTGAAAACATGATTTTTTTTCTCCATGTAAAGACAATACTATAAAAATCCCTGTTTGTTTCCTTGTACTTACAAGATTTTCCCTCCATGTATATGCCTAGGAGTGAAACTGTTGGTTTTCTAGGGTATTAATATGTTCAACTTTCCTGGGAAATGATTTATTTTCCAAAGCAGCTGTAGGAATCCACCCTCCAAGCAGCACCTACACTGACTTATGTTAATGCATTAATGATTTTAAATTCAATATCTGTTCATGTTTTCCTTTGTTATTTCTATAGCACTTCTCGGTTTAGAAAAGCATCTTATCCCTGTAAGACTTGATAGTGTCTTATTTTCTTTCAGTTCTTCTATTGTTTGGCATTTTATATTTAATGCTTAGGTGCTTTTGAAGTTTCTATTGCTGTTTCTTTGAAGTGATTTCATGCCCAAATGTCACACAAATAACCCAAGTTATAGTTTCCTTGCATCTATTAATTTGTGTCACTTTATTATATGGCACATCTTTACTTGTAACAGGTTCTGAGAGATCCTGGGGCGGGGGGTGTCTATTATTTTACTGGTATTACACTGCTTTGATTTGTGTTCATTCATTCAACTGTTAAGCACTGAGATCCTACTGTAGGTCAAGCAGTATACATACTGGAGACCATCCATAAAGTGATTCTAAAATCCAAACACACAGATTTGGTCCTTGTCCCTCAGGGGATTTTCAAAACGGATAGTTAATAAACAATTAAATAAACAACAGATCATTTCAAATGGTGAGAATTTCTATGGAACATATAAAAAAGTTGTTGTGATTGTTAAAGAATAAAAGGGAGTACTTACGTTCAAAGAAAAGTGGATTCAGGGAAAGTCACTTCAAAGTGAGACAAGACGGGTAAGAGAAGCCCCTTGTGAGAGGCACTGAGGAGAGAGCATTCCAAGCAGAGCGAACAGTATGTGTGAGGGCTCCGACATGTGGGAGACACATGGGATGTGAGAGGAAACAAGAGAGCCAGCGTGAGCCAGCACGACTCAAACTGAGCGGAAGACAGGAGGGGGTACCAGACGAGAATAAAAAGGCAGGTGAGTGGGTGCTGTGGGGCCTGCAGGCCATGGTAACATCTGGAACACAGGTTAAGAGAAGTCAACAGTGACACTGAGGAGGAAGGCAGAGAAATGAGAGACACCAGGGGAGCAGGGCACCCAGGGGAGAAGACAGTTGCCACAAGGGGAAAGCGACCATGCAGAATGTTTGAGAGGTCTGGGGAATGTAGCAGAAAACAACACAACTGGATGGCTAGATGGTTTGGCAAAACTAACTTTCCAAGCGTAGTTTCAGTATAGTGATGGTGAAAGAGACAAGTCCGGAGTGTGCTGAGGGTGAAAAGGGTATAGAGAACCAAGAAGTGTAAATAAAAATTGTAGAAGTTTAGCTATTAAAAAAAAGAGCAGTGAAATGTGGAGCCACATCTGGAGGCAAATGAGGAATTAAGAATTATACATTTTGGAAAGTGATAGGAATAATCCAGGAGAGAAGAATGCTGGTTCATGGGAGAGTGGAATGGTAAATTTATATTTTACTGCTTGATGGAAACAGTCCTACACTTCATCTTATTTTGAAAATATTATCGTCCATATTCTCACATGTTTATTATACTGGATGAATTTTAGAACCATTTTGTTTCCCTGCACACACTCCCTTCAAAGAAATGACTATGCGAGGATTACTATGAAATTTAAACATTAATCCAGGAATGCCTGAAATGTTAGTAGTACTTGCTCTTTTCATCCTGCAGCTCAGATTGTCTCTTCATTTCTCCAAGTCTCTGCTAACACTATAAAGTTTGGTGGTTTCCTTATATTGGTGATTTTCTCAAAGAGCAACAGTATCCAGGAACCCTTAGACAATGTTGCCTCTGCTGACTGGATGGCTTGGGAGGGGCAGCATTTTGGTAAATTATGAGGTGTCTATGATTCTTTCACCAGCATATGTATGGAATTGAGAGGTGTCACAAGGAGAATACCATAACGCAAGGCTTCCATCAGCATACAATTATTTACATACAACAAAAGGAATGAAGAGAGGTATGAAATTCCTATTTTCTGTCTTAACATTTTCCTCCAATGCTTGCTACTCCTACTGAAGCAAAGAGGGAATCTCCTTTCAGAATCCTAATTGAGAAAAACAAAACAAAAAAAACCCCCCAAACCAAAAAACTGTAATTGGGTCACTATCAATCATTTTATATATTAGAGAGAGGCAGACCCTCCAACTAGGGAGCAGAAAAGCAATGACTAGGCTATGTCCACAGAAACTGACTGAACAAACCCCTTTTTGTCCATTCCATTTAACATGGGGAGAGAGAGGGAAACATGAAACAAGTTTGCTCTTACTAGTAGGGGCTAAGAAAGTCAGAATAGGAAATAAGCAACTAATTATCAACCTTAATATTAATTAAGATGATCAATAAGGCTATCTGGAATAATCAAAAGAACCTTGTTAACAGTCCTTCTGAGTACTGACTGTTGGAGGGTGAATTTTTTACTCATTTTCTTATTAATGGTAACTATTAATTAATCTGGGAACCAGCATGAAGAAGAGAGTCTTACTGATCTTTGGCTGTAACTTCCACCTAAAACAATAACCAATCCAATGCTCACTACTCAAGCTAGATTTTTATAACAAAATTTTGAGATGTAACTTTACATTAAAATTGAAGTTCTTAGGAAAGATGGCGGAGGAGTAGGAGACCCTATTTCAGCTGGTCCCCGGAATTGAGCTGGATATCTACCAGACCACTCTGAGCACCCACGAAACCAGCCTGAGATGTAAGAAGATCTGGATCTCTACAAACAGAATATCGCAGGCAGCTGGTTTTGAGGTACGAAGCGGAGAGCCGTGATCCTGCGGGCAGATATCAGAGGATAAACAGCAGTGGGAGGGTGCCTGGACATGGGGATCCTACACCGCTGGTGAGTGACAGCCTCGCGTGCTGCAGACGGGCACAGACTCGCAGACCGGTAGCGTCGGGAAAGGACTTTAGGGCAGCACCCAGGGTGGAGGACCAGACCGGCGGAGTCGCGCGCACGCGAACCACAGGGCCCCCGGACAGGAACCTGAGCAACGGTCGCACGCACGTGAACTGCAGCCTCCGAGACAGAAACCCAGTATGCCAGGGTCACACCGGTGAACTGCAACTCCCGGGGGTGGAAACCCCAAGCGGCGGAGTCATGCGCGTGGGAATTGGGAGCGGCTGGTGGTTTTAGAAGCACAAAGGGCAGAGACATGCCCCGACCTGGAGGCAGGACTGGGAGCGCTGCGGAGGAGCGCACAACCCAGGACACTGCAGTTTATAGCAGCACGGACAGAAACGGAGACAGTGTGGCCTGGAGAGCTCACTGAAGAACAGACTGAGGTCTCTCTGCTCTGAGGCAGAGGGTTGGGAACGGTCTCTTCTGCTCTGACTCGCGGAAGAGATGCAGAAAGCCGCCAGGGAAAGGCGCCAGAGAACAAAAGCCCCAGAGACTGATTCCCACTGAGCCCATCCCCCACCACAGGGGCGCAGGGCAACTCCGCCCAAACAGGGTTGCCTGAGTAAAAGCGCGGCAGGCCCCTCCCCCAGAAGACAGGCTGGGAAAACAAGAGGCCAGCAACCCTAAGGTCCCAAGAAAACAGGTGCATCTTGCTTGGGTTCAGGTCAATAATTTGGACTCTATACATTCCCTCAAACACCCATCAACAGAATGACTAGGAGGAAGAGCCCCCAAAACAGAAAAGACTCAGAGATTATGACTTATGCTGCAGATTTACAAATGGATGCAGATATAACCAAGATGTCGGAGATGGAATTCAGGCTAGCAATTGTGAAGACAATGGCTAGAATGGAGAAATCAATTAATGGAAACATAGAGTCTCTAAGGGCAGAAATAAAAGGGGAATTGGCAGAACTTAAAAATGCTATCAATGAGATCCGATCCACTCTAGATAATCTAACAGCTAGGGTAACTGAGACAGAAGAGAGATTAAGCGACCTGGAAGACAATACAATAGATAAAAAGGGAAAAAAGGAGGCCAGGGAAAAAGAACTCAGAATCCATGAAAATAGAATCAGAGAAATAAGTGACACCATGAAGCGTTCCAGTGTCAGAATAATTGGAATCCCAGAGGGAGTGGAGAGAGAGAGAGAGGACTAGAAGATGTATTTGAGCAAATCGTAGCTGAGAACTTCCCTAATCTGGGGAATGAAACAAACATTCGAGTCCTAGAGGCAGAGAGGACCCCTCCTAAGATCAAGGAAAACAGGCCAACACCCCAGCATGTAATAGTAAAACTTGCAAATCTTAGAACCAAGGAAACCATCTTAAGGACACTTAGGGGGAAGAGATTCCTTACGTACAGAGGGAGGAACATCAGAATAACGTCAGACCTATCCACAGAGACCTGGCAAGCCAGAAAGGCCTGGCAAGACATATTCAGGGTACTAAATGAGAAGAACATGTAGCCAAGAATACTTTATCTGGCAAGGCTTTCATTTAGAATGGATGGAGAAATACAGAGCTTCCACGACCGGCAGAAGCTCAAAGAATATGTGACCACTAAGCCGGCCCTGCAAGAAATATTAAGGGGGGTTCTATAAAAGGAGAAAGACCCCAAGAGTGATCTACAACAGAAATTTACAGGGACAATCTATAAAAACAACGTCTTCACAGGCATCATGATGACAATTAATTCATATCTTTCAATAATCACTCTTAACGTGAATGGCGTAAACGCTCCCATAAAACAGCACAGGGTTGCAGATTGGATAAAAAGACAGGATGCTGTCTACAAGAGACTCATTTTGAACCTAAAGATACATCCAGACTGAAAGTGAAGGGATGGATATCCATCTTCCATGCCAGCGGACCTCAAAAGAAAGCTAGGGTAGCAATTCTTATATCAGACAAATTAGATTTTAAACTAAAGTCTGTAATAAGAGACACAGAAGGACACTATATCATTCTTAAAGGGTCTATCCAACAAGAAGATCTAATAATTGTAAATATCTATGCCCCCAACATGGGAGCAGCCATCTATATAAGCCCACTGTTAACCAAAATAAAGAGTCATATTGATAACAATACGTTAATTGTAGGGGACCTCAGTACTCCACTCTCAGCAATGGACAGATCATCTAAGCAGAAAATCAACAAGGAAACAAGAGCTTTGAATGATACATTGGACCAGATGGACCTCATAGATATTTACAGAACATTCCACCGTAAAACAACAGAATACTCATTCTTCTCGAGTGCACATGGAACTTTCTCCAGAGTAGACCACATACTGGGTCACAAATCAGGTCTCAACCGATACCAAAAGATTGAGATTATTCCCTGCATATTCTCAGACCACAGTGCTTTAAAACTGGAACTCAATCACAAGAAAAAATTCAGCAGAAATTCAAACACTTGGAAGCTAAAGACCACTCTGCTCAAGAATGTTTGGGTCAACCAGGAAATCAAAGAACTTAAACAATTCATGGAAATCAATGAGAACGAAAACACATCGGTCCAAAACCTATGGGATACTGCAAAGGCAGTCCTAAGGGGGAAATACATAGCCATCCAAGCCTCACCCAAAAAAACAGAAAAATCCCAAATTCACCAACTACCTCTACACCTTAAAGAACTAGAGAAAAAGCAACAAACGACACCTAAGCCATGCATTAGAAGAGAAATAATTAAAATTAGAGCAGAAATCAATGAATTAGAAACCAGAAACACAGTAGATCAGATCAATGAAACTAGAAGTTGGTTCTTTGAAAGAATTAATAAGATCGATAAACCACTGGCCAGACTTATCCAAAAGAAAAGAGAAAGGACCCAAATTAATAAAATTATGAATGAAAGGGGAGAGATCACGACTAACACCAAGGAAATAGAAACAATTATTAGAAATTATTATCAACAACTATATGCCAATAAACTGAGCAATCTGGATGAAATGAAGGCCTTCCTGGAAACCTATAAGCTGCCAAGACTGAAACAGGAAGAAATTGACAACCTGAATAGGCCAATAACCAGTGACGAGATTGAAGCAGTGATCAAAAACCTCCCAAAAAACAAGAGTCCAGGGCCTGATGGATTCCCTGGGGAATTCTACCAAACATTCAAAGAAGAAATAATACCTATTCTACTGAAGCGGTTTCAAAAACTAGAAACAGAAGGAAAGCTTCCAGACTCATTCTATGAGGTCAGCATTACCTTAATCCCCAAACCAGGCAAAGACCCCATCAAAAAGGAGAATTTCAGACTGATATCCCTGATGAATATGGATTCCAAAATCCTCAACAAAATCCTAGCTAATAGGATCCAACAATACATTAAAAGGATCATCCACCATAACCAAGTGGGATTTATCCCTGGGATGCAAGGGCGGTTCAACATTCGCAAATCAATCAGTGTGATAGAACACATTAATAAGAGGAGGGAGAAGAACCATATGGTCCTCTCAATTGATGCAGAAAAAGCATTTGACAAAATACAACATCCTTTCCTGATTAAAACTCTCCAGAGTATAGGGATAGAGGGAACATTCCTCAAGCTCATAAAATTCATCTATGAAAAACCCACAGCGAATATCATCCTCAATGGGGAAAAGCTGAGAGCCTTTCCCTTAAGATCAGGAACACGTCAAGGGTGCCCACTCTCACCACTGTTGTTCAACATAGTACTAGAAGTCCTAGCAACAGCAATCAGACAACAAAAAGAAATAAAAGGTATTCAAACTGGCAAAGAAGAAGTCAAACCCTCTCTTTTTGCAGATGACATGATACTTTATGTGGAAAACCCAAAAGACTCCACCCCCAAATTACTAGAACTCATCCAGCAATTCAGTAATGTGGCAGGATACAAAATCAATGCACAGATATCAGTTGCTTTCTTACACACTAACAACGCAACTGTAGAAAGAGAAATTAGAGAAACGATTCCATTTACAATAGCACCAAAAACCATAAGATACTTCAGAATAAACCAAGAGGTAAAGGATCTATACTCTAGGAACTACAAAACACTCATGAAAAAAATTGAAGAAGACACAAAAAGATGGAAAAATATTCCATGCTCATGGATCGGAAGAATAAACACTGTTAAAATGTCTATGCTACCCAGAGCAATCTATACCTTCAAGGCCATCCCGATCAAAATTCCAATGACATTTTTCAAAGTGCTGGAACAAACAATCCTAAAATTTGTATGGAATCAGAAAAGACCCCGAATCGCCAAGGAAATGTTGAAAAAGAAAAACAAAGCTGGGGGCATCACGTTGCCTGATTTCAAGCTATATTACAAAGCTGTGATCACCAAGACTGCATGGTACTGGCACAAAAACAAACAAACAAAGAAACAGACATATAATCCAATGGAACAGAATAGAGAACCCAGATATGGACCCTCAACTCTATGGTCAAATAATCTTTGACAAAGCAGGAAAAAACATGCAATGGAAGAAAGACAGTCTCTTCAATAAATGGTGCTGGGAAAATTGGACAGCCACATGCAGAAGAATGAAACTCAACCATTCTCTAACACCATACACAAAGATAAACTCAAAGTGGATGAAAGACCTCGATGTGAGACAGGAATCCATCAAAATCCTAGAGGAGAACATAGGCAGTAACCTCTTTGACATCGGCCACAGCAACTTCTTTCAAGATACATCTCAAAAGCTAGTGAAACAAAAGCAAAAATGAACTTTTGGGACTTCATCAAGATAAAAACTTCTGCACAGCAAAGGAAATAGTCGACAAAACAAAGAGGCAACCCACAGAATGGGAGAAGATATTTGCAAATGACACTACAGATAAAGGGCTGGTATCCAAGACCTACAAAGAACTTCTCAAACTCAACACCCAAAAAACAAATAATCAAGTCAAAAAGTGGGCAGAAGTTATGAAATGACACTTCTCTGAAGAAGACATACAAATGGCTAACAGACACATGAAAAAATGTTCATCATCATTAGCTATCAGGGAAATTCAAATCAAAACCACGTTGAGATACCACCTTACACCAGTTAGAATGGCCAAAATGGACAGGGAAAGAAACAACAAATGTTGGAGAGGTTGTGGAGAAAGGGGAACCCTCTCACACTGTTGGTGGGCATGCAAGTTGGTACAGCCACTTTGGAAAACAGTGTGGAGGTTCCTCAAAAATTTAAAAATAGAGCTACCCTATGACCCAGCAATTGCACTACTGGGTATTTACCCCAAAGACACAGATGTAGTGAAAAGAAGGGCCATATGCACCCCAATGTTCCTAGCAGCAATGTCCACAATAGGCAAACTGTGGAAAGAGCCGAGATGCCCTTCAACAGATGAATGGATAAAGAAGATGTGGTTCATATATACAATGGAATATTACTCAGCCATCAGAAAGGATGAATACCCAACTTTTACATCAACATGGATGGGACTGGAGGAGATTATGCTAAGTGAAATAAGTCAAACAGAAAATCAATTATCATATGGTTTCACTTATTTGTGGAACATAAGGAATAACATGGAGGACATTAGGAGAAGGGAGGGAAAAATGGGGGGGGGGGAATTGGAGGGAGAGATGAACCATGAGAGACTATGGACCTGAGAAACAAACAGGGTTTTAGAGGGGAGGGGGGAGGGGGGATTGGTTAGCCCGGTGATGGGTATTAAGGAGGGCACATACTGCATGGAGCACTGGGTGTAATATGAAAACAATGGATCGTGGATCACCACATCAAAAACTAAGGATGTTACTGTATGGTGACTAACATAACAATAAAATTAAAAAAAAAAAAAAGAAAATTGAAGTTCTTAGACTTCCATGTGGGGTATTTTTCCATTCTTTCTGCAAATAAATTGCAATAAGAAATTGGTAATTTGGAGGGCTAGATCTGTAACATATTGTGATTGGATGTTTTTATAAGTAGCATTATATTTGTCAAGATTATACTACATATCAAAACAAGTTTTCATTTTCATCTTTGATTGATGAGTTTTTGTTCTCCAGAGGGCTGATTAGAATAAGAAAGTGACTAAATACTGTAATAAACATAATGTACCTCACGGTGACTTAGTCATTAAGAAAATTCTATTCCATCTTCAAGAGTATGTGAAAATAAAACTGAAAAACATGTACATTTAGTTGCCCTGAGTGATCTGGCACAGTTGGTATGTTTCCTTGGTAGAAGAAGAGTTTAATTTTTCTTAGAAGCAAGCACTCTTTAAGAGTTTAAGGAAGCTATCATGAAACACTACCTTCCTCATTCAAACCATCCAACCAATTTTGATCACTTTGTTTTCTTACTGTTTTTCTGCAAGGAATTAGCATAAAGCTGCAGTAAAATCAATACGTAAGCAAGAAGAAATTCTGTTGGTATTTTTACTAGGATTACATTAAATTTGTAAATTACTTCAGGGAGCACTGACATCTATAACATCATTATAAGACTGAGTGTTTCTATCCAAGAGCAGTTTTGATCCATGTTCTCAAGTCTTTATTTGGGTCCTGTGGAAGTGCTCTAAAATTTTCTTCACAGTGGCCTTGCACATTTCTTAGGTTTATTCCTAAGTGCTTCATCTTTTTATTCTATCTTAAATAGCCTGCTTTGTGTCCTGCATGCCTCTCTAGCTACTGCTGGTTCTAAAGTTGATGTGAAAAAGTAAACAGTAACAGTCAGAAATACTTTGAAAGAAGAGCTATGAAGAAAGATTAACCAAAACAGATATGAAAATATATAAAGCCCTGATAATGAAACAGTATGGTACTGGAACATGTACCATGAGATTTGAGATTGACCACAGAACAGAAAGTCAAGAAACACCCTAAAATCTGAGAAGGTATCATATAACAAAGACAGTCCCTCAAATCAATGGGTAAAAGATAGGCTATTTCATAGGAGATGAGTTTGGAAAAAATAAAGTCCAAATCATGTATCTCAGTATTATCGAGGTAAATTACAAGTGAATCAAATGTTAAAATGCGAAGATATTAAGTCATAATGTTACTAGAAGGAAAATGGGAGCATTTCATTTAACCTCGAGTTATAAAGAAAGTTTTTTTCAACTACACTTGAAAATCAGAACCCAAAAGACTGATAAATTTGACACCAGAAAATAAAATAAAAATTTTCATGGCATAAAATACTATATGCAAAGTTGAGAGACCAACAAAGCAATGGGAAAAAAGTAGTTGTAATTCCTACCAGAAATGACAGGCTAATTGCCCTGGTATATAAACAAGCTTCTAAAAATCAAGAAAAAGACCAAGAGAAAAATGTGCAAAGTCTATGAATTAACAATTTACAAACAAAATTACAAATGACCCTTATACAAATGAAAGGCTGCTCAAGTTCAGTCCTAACCAGAGAAATACAACCACAGAATACCCTGGACAGGGACGCCTGGGTGGCTCAGTCGGTTGAGCATCTCCCTTCAGCTCGGATCATGCTCCCAGGGTCCTGGGATCCAATCCCACATCGGGCTCCCTGCTCCACAGGAAGCCTGCTTCTCCCTCTCCCACTCCCCCTGCTTGCGTTCCCTCTCTCGCTGTGTCTCTCTCTGTCAAATAAATAAATAAAATCTTAAAAAAAAAAATACACTGGACAGTACTTTTAACTAGCAGATTGATGTGAATTCAAAATAGGTTTGACAAGAATTCCTACTGGAAAGAAACTCAACTGGATCCTAAAGCCAGTGGAGCGATTTTACACGTTTTGATTGCCACAACATGGGATGTGCTAGCCACTCATACGAATGTGTCACGTACTCATGTATAAAGTACTTATTCATATGAAGGCCTTACTTGGTCAAAAAATGATAAACATGCATATTTATAATGATACTTTAAGACAGAAACCAGTATTTTGCTTAACATCAATGAAAAATAACTATAAACATAGATACATTAAAACAAACAAAAAATATAAAAAACAAAATAATGTTAAGTCCAGCTAGACATTTTCCTCCCAAACTTCCTACTTACTTTCTTTCGCTAAACAACACCAAAACGAAACCTTCTCCTTGGGGTCATTAGAAAGAGCAAAAGAGAACTTAAAAAATGGAATAACCATCTCACTATTCAATTCAGTATTACTATGTGTCATGACAAGTCCCACCTAAAATAGTCTGGCATACCGTCGGCAGTGCACTTGTCAGCTCTCCATGATTTTTATTTATTTCTTTATTTTTTTAAAGATTTTATTTATTTATTTGACAGAGAGAGAGACACACACACAGCGAGAGAGGGAACACAAGCAGGGGAAGTGGGAGAGGGAGAAGCAGGCTTCCCGCCAAGCAGGGAGCCCGACGTGGGGCTCGATCCCAGGACCCTGGGATCATGACCTGAGCCGAAGGCAGACGCTTAATGACTGAGCCCCCAGGCACCCTCTCCATGATTTTAGACATAAGAATCGTTGCAAAGGAAGAACAGGTGTGATTGGTAAGTGACTGCCTGTCGGGATGCAGATAAGGGAGAACATTATGCCTGAAATTTTAAGTCTGAGTGCTTGAGGGAATAGTAAAAGAGTCAACAGAAATGAGTAAATCAAAGACAAAATGACAGACATGTGGAGAGAACGGATTCCACAACGCAGCTTCAGGTAAAAATGGTCAGTAGGCAGAGACAAAGAAAATTGGATGGAAATGGATGGAAAAGTCACAAGTAAAGTACATTCACAAGACACAAGAGCATTAACAGACAATACCTACCAGCCATTTTTCATATTCATCAATAGCTTGCTTATCTTTATCTTTTTTCTCTGCTCTTTTCAGTTCTTCTCTTCTTTTCTCATTTATTTTCTCTTTCTCCTTTTCTTTGAAAAAAGTGTCCTTCTTTTCATTCCTATGTAGGATAGTAGAGAACACTGGACGGTTAACGGGGAGGATATAATAAAGATTCCCTAATACATCCTTGCCATAATGAGATGGCGATGCGTTAGTAAGTTTCAAGCAAATAATCTTTTTAAGAGCCCAAAGCGTTATTCACTTGAAATCTACCAAAATAGCCCTCCTTTGGGATTACCATTTCTCAACTGCGGTTAGGTTATCTTTCCTTTTCTCAGCAATCGTTTCCTCCTCTTTCTGCTTCTTTGCTCTTTCATATTCTCTCTCCTTCTTATTTTTCTCTCTAAGATATTCCATTTTTTTCTCCTTCCATCGTTCAAAGGCCTGAAAAAGTTCATAACGATTTTCTTGTTAACTGTGAAAGTGATCACGGAAGAAGAGCCACAGCTCGTCACTAATCTACAGTAGTCAGAGAAGGCGACATGATGCAGGCAGGGACGCCAAGCCACTGAGTACCTGCAGCGCTTCTCCCTTTCTCACGGCATTTTCTTCCTCTGTTCTCTTCTTGTTTTTTGCCTCAAGCCTTTTTTGGGCAGCTATTTTCTTTGCTTCCTTTTCTTTCATAGCCTTCCAGGCCTCAAAGGATGCTAACGCTTCTTCTCTCTTAGCAGCTCTTTTCTATTTCAAAAAAATAAGAGACGGACGTGTGTGTATAAACAGACGGACAGACAGCGGTAGATACAGACACACACATACAGATTGTGTTGAATTCCCTTCATAGTCATCATTTCTAGATATTGTTTTTCAAAGCAGGTAACTTCTTTAGAATGGTTGGGACAAGTGGATTTAGAAAAAAAATGTTATCGGAATTATTCATTGCAGTTTAAAATGTCCTTTTCTAAAATCATTTATCAGATATTGATCTGCTATTCACGGGAAAGAACTCTTTTTTGGAAACGTACTATACAAATGTTACCAAAATAAACTATAATAGGCTGAGTGCTACTGCAAAATGCTCATAATAAAACATTCCATTACAAGAAAAAGATCAGGAAAGTTCCAGGCTTATAAAGTAAGTCAGAGTGAGGTCAACCTGCCAAGTCACGCAGGAAGCCCTGGATCTTTGCTTTGAACCCGAGTTTGGACTGACATCAAAGCATAAACCTGTTAAAAAATAAACACAGCCCAAATGTTGAAACTGGGTGCCAGACCGGAAAAGATGTAGGTGAGGGTTCGGTAAGAATGTTATTACTTGACTTACCGCCATCTAATCTCATAGTATTCTTTGTCTTATTGCTTAACGCTAAATGACATGAAGACTTATAAAGAGAAAACATGCTTTAGAAGTAAAGGTACAAGCCACCTCAGCGAGGTGCGAACAGGACATGAGAAGGTGTCGGGCACTGGGCACAGCCATCTAAGGCCGCAGAGGTGCTGATGGGGACACAGGCGCACCCATGCACGGCTGCTCCATGCGGTCCCGGGCACTGGGGACCCGGGGTTCCTTCTAAATCTATTTAGTACTTGGCATCAGAGGGAAGGGCTTCTAGTTTAGAAGTCGGGAGGGAACTAAGCCTGTTTGGGCCCCCAGGCAGGAGTTAGAGGTAGAGACCAAAGTACAGGCCAGACTGAAACAAGAGTCAGCTACAGTGAGTGGGAAGGATACTGGTCAAGAGCCCAGGTAAGAGCTGGTCTTAAGGATACATATAAAATTCAAGGTGGAGAAGAGGAAAACTGGAGGTTCCTACCTGATGACCCTTTACGTTCTTGGCTAAGCTATAAGATTGAAGTCAATTTTTAACAGTGAAAAGTAAAGTAAGAGTGAATAGGAGGTCACAAGTAATAATAAGTTCCTAATCAGTCGTGTCAAATCTATTCCACACATATAAAACCAGAAATCTCTGAGCATCTGTTTTTATGTAAGATGGCTATATTTATATCAAACTAAAAATGTGTGAAGTACCAGAGAAATAAAATCAGTGATCAATTCTTTTATATTACATGTTATTTTGCTATTTAAAAAAAGACTGGATTTAGAAATGTTACTCAGATATTTTACTGACTTAAAAACCCAGAATATTTTCCACTTCTATATTTCAGAATACCTGTTCATTTTGGATCCTTAAGTTTTCACTTTCGATCCTTTTAATTCTGTGCATTTCATGTAAATACACATTTTTCTTTAATAACCACTCCTGTGAAAACAAGAAAAACAGTATGTAATATTCAGGATGCCTGGGTGGCTCAGTTGGTTAAGTGTCTGCCTTCAGCTCAGGTCATGGGATCCAGTCCTACATCAGGCTCCCTGCTCAGCAGGGGGTCTGCTTCTCCCTCTGCCCCTCCCCACACTCACGATGCCTCTCTCTCTCTCTCCCTCGAAAAAATAAATAAAATCTTTAAAAAAAAAGTATGTAATATTCAGTTTCCCAAATGAATCAGAATTCTTATCCATTTCTGAAATATTTGACAGAAATTTTATTTTATTTTAAGGTTTTATTTATTTATTTGAGAGTGAGGGGGAGAGAGAAAGAGAGAGAGCAGGAGCAAGGGAGAGGGGCAGAGGAAGAGGAAGAAGCAGACTCCCTGCTGAGCAGGGAGCCCGATGCGGGACTCAATCCCAGGACTCTGAGATCATGACCTGAGCTGAAGGCAGACACTTAACCAACTGAGCCACTGAGGCACCCAAGAAATTTTAAAAGAGCAAAACACAAAATTTAGAAGTTCTATATAAACTAGTATCATTTTTCTTTTTCTGATAATATTCTAATATATAAAGATGAGCATGAGTTAAGAAAATAAACCTTATCTTTCTTAGTTTTTTTTTTTTTAAGATTTTATTTATTTATTTGAGAGAGAGAATGAGATAGAGAGCATGAGAGGGGGGGAGGGTCAGAGAGAGAGGCAGACTCCCTGCTGAGCAGGGAGCCCGACATGGGACTCGATCCCGGAACTCCAGGATCATGACCTGAGCCGAAGGCAGTCGCTTAACCAACTGAGCCACCCAGGCGCCCCTATCTTTCTTAGTTTTAACAACAGACTTCAAAGATTGAATATAATGGCTACATAAGTTAACATTTTTCTCTGAAATTTACAAGTACAATTTTCTAAAGTGTACTATTTTGTATAACAAACAAGACAAAAAAAAAAAAGGACCTCTTTTGGAACTGTGTAAAAATCAGGAAAGTCTTTTTCTGTGTAAGCTTAATGCAAAGTCTCGGGAAAAAATTAAAACTCTTTTTTTTTTTTTTTAAAGATTTTATTTATTTATTTGAGAGAGAGCGAATGAGAGAGAGAGAACACATGAGAGGGGATAGGGTCAGAGGACGAAGCAGACTCCCTGCCGAGCAGGGAGCCCGATGCGGGACTCGATCCAGGGACTCCAGGATCATGACCTGAGCCGAAGGCAGTCGCTTAACCAACTGAGCCACCCAGGCGCCCTAAAACTCTTTTTATTCTTAACAATATACATTTTAAGGAGAAAAAGTATAAAAACACATATAGACCTTAGCAGTATTTTTGCTTTTATCGTATTTTTATAAGTTGCTATGGCGTATTCTCTTAAACAACCATGAATCAGTTAAGCAAAGCTTGGAAGGAAAAAATTTAATTAAAAAAACCTTTGGGTTGCTGAGGTATTATAAAAGAACATCTCTCCCAATAAATTAAGTATTAAGCCACCATTTCTGACAGGGTCATTTTATTCCTTGATAAACAGGTAACCTTATTACGTGATCAGTTCTTCATTTTTTGTTAAATGTTTTCCTTTTTACCTGGTAAACAACTGCCCTTATGCTGTCTGCTCTTTCAGGTTCTACATTCTGTTTCTGTGAAGGCTTTTGATCCAAGACTTTCAAAGTCCCTAAATAGTGAGAAGAGGTGGTTGTTGATGGAGGTCTCCTTATAGAGCTAGATTTCTTTAAAAATTCAGAGGTCATTAACCTGAAAAGATCCAAATAAATCAAGATAAAATATTACAGTTGCACTTGGTAGAAGAAAAATTCATTAGAATTTGCAATTACTATATTTTAAATTATATTGTAAATTAATAAATTATAAGTACTTTGAAAGTGATGATAAAAAAGGACAATGATAGTTTTTTCTTAGTCTACTAAGAGCTTCAAACTGATTGCTCTTTCAAGATATTTATAATTAGAACATTTTTAAGAAAAATGGACTACATCTCAAGTTACATGGAAAAAATAATATTAATAAAGCAGATTTTAAGTCTCTTGTATCATTTTGTTACAAAAAACAACTCTAAATATAAAGTTAGAATAACATCCTCTATTTCAGGGGTTGGCAGGAAAATATGGCCCATGATCTGGTTTTGTACAGTTTATTTCGTAAGTTTCTGCACCACAGCTGTTTCCCGGCTACACCAGCAGAACTGAGTAGTTACAACAGCGACTGTACGGCTTACAAAGTCTAATACATGTAGTAACTGGCAATTTACAGTTAAAGTTTGCTGACTCTTGTTTTATTTGATTTATGGTAATTTAAAAGACTGAGAAGGTTTTGAGTAGCATTTATGAGTTAGGCATTCATTATCCTCAGTGTGAATGAAGCAATATAGAGTCTTATCATTTCAATAAGCCAACTTAGTCCATAGAACCTCAAGGTTTTAAGTACAGTTTCCACGTGTGAGACAAAGGTAGTTAATAGAGAAATATAATGCTGGACTTCAGCTCTATTACTGTGTATGTGCTGTCTGAGGAAAAACAGGAAAGCAACTCTATCCCAGGAACTATGTAGAGTATAGAGAACCTCTAATCAACTCCTTTTCATAAAGGAATATGATCAACTGAGGAGTTTTATCATGAAGTAACTACTTCATTCAATTCATGAGATGGGAATTTAAAGAAAGTCAGATAATACCAAATGAAATTCACTTTACAGAAGTTAAATTAAAACTAGCTTTATTGGAACATACACTCGGATAATGATAGCTTTATTACCTGCCAGATGCACTGGATGCTCTATTATTTGTTGACTTTTTATTCTTCATATTTCTGTCTTCAATGGTTTTCTATTAAAGAGAAAATACCATAGATGGATTACTCACCATAATTATCACAGTTAGGCTTAGAGGCCAAACTGCCAGGGAATCAATGTTCTTAAAGCATCTACTATGTGTCAAGTACAGGAGCTTCTGGAAACTCGTAAGGATACTACATTTTAGAGAGTGTTGACGGACATGAAACACAAAATCGAAAGTGAGTCACGACGGAGATAAACTAGGGTCCAGTGACAGTCACTACGGTGAGGGGTTATGTTAATGACAGTGACCAGGGAAGGCCTCCCCGAGGTCTTGACAGCAGCGCTAAGACAAATGATGGGAAGAAAGAGGCCACATGAAGGAAGGTCTGTGGGAGGAAAGAAAGAAGCAGTGAATGTTAAGAGCCTGAGAAGGGAAAGAGCTTGATGATTTTGAGAAACAGAAAAAGGTGAATGACGCTGAAGCACAGTGAATGGCAGCGAGAGTGGATGAATATGGTCAGAGAAGAATCGCGTGAGGTCCTGAGGATGCGGAGAGGAGTTTGCATTTTATTCTAAGGAAGACAATCCAACCAAGAGACTTTAGCAGGGGAGTGATGTGATTCAGACTTGAGGAAGATCCCACAGGAGGGAGTATGGATAAAGCCAAGGATTCAATCAAAAGAAATGTTACGATCTTACTTGTTATACAGAAATTGGCTGTTGTTATTTAGAACGCCTCTATTAGACATTTCTAGGATCATGTCTATAAGTTCCAGAATACCCTTTTTCTTTTTATGGAGTAACCTCTTTACTTTACACAGTTAGACAGGTGCTAGCATTGAAGTGAGACCACAGATGTAAGCACATCACTAACTTGGCATGAGTGACTTTTCCTAAAGAAAGTGGTTAGGAACAATAAATCTGGAACATGGTTTAATGAACCTTCCCCATAAATTTTAACACAAAGCACTGATATTCTGTATTATACAAGTCCTATTCAACCACAGGTTTTCAACTAGCACTGTTATCTTCCTCAATAGTAAGTATACATAGTTACCAGCTAACTATAGCTATAAGGAATAAAGACTAAATTCAAGAGAAATAAAAACTAAAAATGCTATACCATAAATCTTAAAAATATAGTATTCTGGTACATTATAGCTAGGTGACAAGTAATCCTACACACTGAAACTGTGGTTCTCAAGGTTATAATAATAATAATAATAGTTTCTGATAACAATCTTGTCCATCCATTTAAACAAGCAAGATGTTGATAAACATTTCTTAAAGATTTTCCTTAAAATTTGTAAAATGTTTAAAAATGATATCTAAAGGAGTAACTTTCACTAATTCAAAGCCTCAGAAATTGTTCCAGACAGCTGCATTTTTTAACATGAAGACCTATAGAAACTTACCCACTTAACAGTTTGTATTTCTGAGATATTTAAGAGTATATTATGATCATATACCTTTGATAATTTTTAAAGAAATACTGACTTATATTCACTGTAAACCTTCCCCGAAGTAAAACTCTACTGATTCTATTGTCTACCTAACAATATACTGTTATCAAAAGATGAGTTTTCCACAGACGATTCAAAAGTACATAATGTGGCAGATAAAATATTTAAAAGGTCTATTTTGAGTTTAAAGCTGTAGTATAAAAGGTATAATTTCATATAAATACCTTTGAAGATTCAGTTGTGTCAGTAGATATTAAGATACTCTGAGATTTCGATAGTGGTGGATCAACTGTTAAGTCATTCATAATCAGTTCAGCTTTCTCCTTTTCTTCTTCAAGGTCATCAGTAATCACTTGACTTTCCTGGGATTTCTCAGTTGGAGTAGTAACAAAGTCTATCAAAAATGAATTCTCTTCATTTTCATTTGATTTCATGTGGTTTTCAGGGAGTTCTTCATTCTGACCTATTTTGAGACAGAGTCACAAAACTAAAATTCTCTTCTGAACTAATATGGTGGGTAACAGATTCATTTGCTTTCTACTAAATGAGGATTGTTTATAATCTTTGTCTTGCAGAATAAAACACAAGGAGAGCTATTATATTCAACTTGAATAAACTTTTCTCCAAAGTGATCTACGAAAGAGAAAATGGCTACTCAATCTACTAAAACATTTGACATACCTAATACTTAGAAAAAAACATCATATTAGTAAAGAGAATGGAATAACTACCCTAAACCAAAGACACACCAAAACTCCTGTTGACGATAAACCAGGTAAGTAGGACGGCACTATCTATTCTCTTCAAAGCCTGTGTTTCTTAGCTGGAACAAGAGGCTGTGTAAGCAGAAGGCACACATCTCTGTTACCATAGGTACAAGCGGTGCAGCTGTAAACCTGTAGAGGTGCAGGAGAGCCAAGAACTCATGCAGTTTCAGAAGAGTCATCACACAGGATAAAGTTTTATTCCTGCTGAGATGCAGTGCTGCCTCTGAGGCCTGCCTTTAGTAACAGGCATTAAAGGTGGCGCCTATTGCTCTTCCCTTTCGTGCTCCAAGGGACAGTCTCAGGCTCTGGCACGAGAAGATTCAGTTTTGCTATCACAGAACTGCTTCCATTATTCTGTCTACCCCACTTTGGAATGTTCGATAGAAAGAAATCAGTCATCACCAACTTTCAGTTACTACTAAGAGCCACCTACTGGCCAACTTTGGATCTTTATTGTCAAAGTCTTAATTCTGCTGCTTTCATTACAGCCATTTTTGAAACTTGTTTTGAAGTAAGCGGGATTTAAAATAATTTTGTAATTAGAGTTAGACATTTTCATTTGGAGAGCACTCATGACTCCCAAGTATCAGGAATGGATTCAGTAAATGCGTTCAGTAAAAAGAACAAGGACTGTGGAGCCAAAGATTCAAATTATGGCTCTGTCACTGACTTTGGGTATGTTTCCCAATATCTTTGCATTTCAGTTTTTCTCATCTGTAAAATGACAAATATTATACTACACAGTAAGCAGTTAATAAATGTTACACATCTCAGTCCTAGAAACAGCGATGCGTTTTAGCTCTAAATTATCAGTCTATAGATCTCATTAAGCTATAAGTCCTAGGACTAAGGAAAGAAATACATGGGCAACTCACCCCTCACACTTACTGCGTGCTTACTGTGGTACTGTTCTCAGTGCTTTACATGTATCGTTAACTCATTTAGTTCTCACAGCCACTGTGTGGGGTAGGTTGCTCTTATGATCCCCATTTTAAAGATCAGTATACAGGGCCAGAGAGATTTGTTACTTTGCTCTTGGAACTGTGTCTAGTTCTGCATCTAAAATCACATGGTTAGTAAATAGCACAGTTGGGATTAAAACGGAGGCAAATACAAACCTGTCATTCCTATAACTATGTATTCTTTCTTTTACAGATAGGATTCTAAGTAATATAGAGTTCACACATAAACTAAGCTGTAATATTTTGATATAACCACCTTTTACGGATGCTTTCCCCCCAGATCCTGGTGAAAAGGAATCTCCAAGACTTTCTTTAAGGGATGATGATGATAAACTTGTCAGACATGGATCCTGTTTAAAAAAAAAAAAAAGGATTTACTATGTAGGTTTAGTTCTTAAGATTTGTGGTAGGGCAACAGCATTATTAAGACAATTTTATAACTCTGAAATCATCATAATTAGGAGTTTGCTGCTGAAACACCAAAAGCATTAAGCCTATGGAGGCTAACATGCTTTACGTTCAAACCTTGGGGTCTTGAATAAAAGGGGTCACTAAAGAGCTATTCTAGTTCTTGAACCGACATCTCGATATTTGTTTTCAGTGATTTTCAAAACTCGTGCTCTCAAATCAAATCTCATAAATATTTGAGACAAGGATTTGATATCTTTTTCTCTAATTCTTATTTCTAAGAAAGCATAAAGGAGACGGTAGGCAAAAACCCTTGGTGTCAAATATTACTATTCGTCCAAATGAAAGCAATTTATAAAACCAAGTAGCCAGCTACTACCAAATATTTAGCTAGAAAAAGTACAGATTTCATGCACTTGAGTTTTCCTTAAAATTCTGGAAATTATATCTGAAATGAAATAATTATATTTGTGTGCCTGAACTAAACATCTCTTTAGAGAATAGTAATCTAGCCTAAAGTTGATGGTATCATAATGTTAGAAGTTTGGCTTTGTTGTATAAATAATAAATTCTATTTTTCATTTCCACAATATTTTATAGTACAAAGACAATTATTTGTCAAAAGCGATAAACAGAAACCATCTCGGAAGATGGCAAAAGAGCTGAAACACAGGACACTATCTTGAGAGACAAAGCTTTGTGGAGGAGACTGGCAAATTAGTAGCAAATTAGTAGCTTTCTGCCTGAGTGCATTCACCCATCTGTGCAGCTCAAGTGGTACAAGGTTACAGCCTTACTGAACTAGCTTAAGGGAGCAGAAGATAGAGTTTAGGACGAGAAGATCAGCCAGTGAGTTTGAGAAAGAGCTGCAGTGGGCATGAACCCCCAAATTTGCATATTAAACTCACCCAAAACCCTTTGTTCATCTATGCATGGCAGAGAAAAGACATCAGAAAATATCCTGTGAAATCATAGCAATTAGAAACTGAAAGAACTAAGCAGGGATTTCTGTTGATACCCATGGCAAGGGAGACAGAGTTGGGAATTTCAGTCCAGCCACAATATCTGTGTACTAAAACACATATTCAGGGGAACATAACAGAATCGAGAATTTTTATAACATATCATTCATAATATCCTGTATTCAATCAAAAAGTTACTAAATGGTGAAGAAATGGAAAATGGTGGCGCATACTCATAAAAAAAAAAACAACAACCCCCAAACCCCAAAAACAGTCCTCAGGAGCCAACCTAGAGATGACCCAGATGTTGCAATTAGTAAACAAGGACTTTAAAGTAGGTATTATAAATATGTTTAAGCACTTAAAGGAAATGCACGCATGGAAGCTGAACCAGATGGGATCTTAAAGATATGAAAAATACAAACAAAAACCAAAAAACCCAATGGACATTATAGAGTTGGAAACTACAATATTGAAATAAGAAATCTGCTGGATAGACAACGGCAGATCGGGGATGGCAGAACAGGGCAGTGAACTTGATGACAGAGCAATACAAATTATTCAATCTGAAAAACAAAGGGAATAAAGACTGAAGAAACATGAACAGAATTTTAGAGATCAGATGAGACATATCAAAGATTTCAGTCCTAAAAGGAGAGAAAAGAAAACAGGGCAGGAAAAATATCTTAAAACTTCCCATTTTCATAGAAATTATCAGTTTATAGATCCTGAAGCTCAATGAAATCCAGTTTATAGATCCCGAAAGCTCAGTGAAGTCCAAGCGGAATAAATATTTTTTAAAAACCCACACCTAGGGTGCCTGAGTGGTTCAGTCGGTTTAAGAGAGGGGGCCAAGCATTCCGCCCTAATAACAATATATAGTAAACTCTATGATGAAATCCTGAAGAGTCACATTTACTCCCATTCTGGCAGATCCCCCAAAATACAGGACAGTGTCATGATCATTCAATATACCTTTGTTGAGTGAATAAAACCAAGTGAATAAAATGACACTGGCTATACTGTCCTTAGCCATAGATTATATAACTCAAAGATACGTGAATAAAACTATAAATTCTTATGATGAAAGATAGACAGTATTGCGTCGATTCAAAAGGGCAACATTTTTTTTTCACATTCTACTTTCTCTGAAATCGGATGATGCATTTTATAATACTGGTGTATTATAGATTAATTGGCAGAGTTTTCTTCTTTCTTAGCAGTACATAAAATAATGCTACATCTTTGCCATATCTTAGAGTTGGTGAAGTTTTAGACTCAATGGAATATTGTATATTAAAAAAAAAAACTCTTTAGGGGCACCTGGGTGGCTCAGTCTGTTAAGGGTCTGCCTTCGGCTCAGGTCGTGATCCCAGGGTCCTGGGATGGAGCCCCGCATAGGGCTCCCTGCTCAGCGGGAAGCCTGCTTCTCCCTCTGCCTCTCCCCCTGTTTGTGCTCTCTCTCTCTGTCAAATAAATAAATAAAATCTTAAAAAAAAAAAAAAAAACCTCTTTAGATTATTTCCCTATCAATTGCTGAAGAAAACATGTATAACACACACATAAACATACGCGCGCGCGCGCACACACACATGTACACAAATATTCTCTTTTCCATAATCAGGCGCAAAGACCTCAGTTGAAGAGCACAATTCAGCAGTTCAACAGTAGTGCTAACCTCTGGATCGAGGGTTCCGGAGAATGATTTTTTCTCAGCTTCTAGTTGACTGTCACTTAGCTTTGGAAGGGGGGGCGGTGCAGAGTGTGCCTCCAATTGTTCATGGAGGACAGTTGTCTTATCTTCTCCTAGCCCCTCTTTCACGTCCCCAGGGCTGTGTTTCTTCAACATGCCCCGGGGCCGAGGTGAAGGCTTAAAGGGGTTGTTTGCTTCAAGGCCCCTGCTGCTTTCTGTTGAAAACACAAACCATTTTAACGTGGGCATACAAAACAATGCCCATGACTTCCCTCCCATGCCTATGCACCGTGGCTCTCTGTCCTGGGCAGTCCTTCTCTACACAGGGCTCCCGTAAGCACAAATAAGCAATAGTCCGTAATCCAATTTTCTTTTTTAAAAGTAGCTGCCATCCTGGAAGGAACTAGTATACTTGTTCCTTGTGACACTTGTTACAAGTTAACTCTTCGATTTTATGAACTCTCATAGCATTCGAGAAAAAGTAAAAAAACAGAGAACAGAACACCAGCTGTGCCCCATTTCTGCCTCTATAACAGGAGTGGGGCTCATCCATAAACCTGCAGTGAGGGCTGCCAGGCCCCGTACACATTACTCACATTACCGGACTTCCTAATCAAGACAGTGACAATGGCCCTGTGAAAGGATTTTACAGGATGGGAGGGGAGGTGGTTCTAAACAAAAGAAAGTCCAAGAGAAAGGTAAGCTCTGTTCCAAGTATGAGGATGATGTGAGTACTGGGGACAGAAGTGCTCTCTCTCCCAGGACGGAGGCATGAAGAACTCCATTTATGAGCTGCAGTTCTCTGAGTCCATAAAACTTCCCTGGAGTTATTAAAATTTCTCAGTTACTATTTCCATTACTTCCAAGTTTAAAACAACAATCTAATGCTGGTATACTTCCAGCCCTCAAAACACAAGAAAGTTTTCTACGTAAATTTTTGCCTAAATTTTACCTGCTATGCATATTCATTTCTCCATTGTTTACCAGTGTTTTCTTCCGACAAAACTTCAAAACTGAAATAACCACCACCTTCCTCCTCTTTATCTACACATGGGCGTATGAATGCTGCTGGAAGATTCCATCATCAGACCGAGCTGGCACTGCTATAAATGCTTCACTGGCCATTTTAGCTGTGGTCTAAACTCCGGCCAAGTGTTCAAGCCATCCCGGATTCCTCCCTCTGCTCCCCCCGTGTCCAACGCGCCAGCATACCCTACTGATTGTTCTTGCTACATCTCTCATTTATCCCACTTTCTGCATCCCCGCCGTCAGCTCCTCAGCCGCTCTTTCCTAGATTCCTGCCTCAGAGGTATTTATAAAACGAAAATCAGATCACAAGGCTCCTCTCCACAAAATGCCTCAGTGGCTCCCCAGCGTCCAATCCTACGGAATAAGAGCTTAAGTGCCTGTGAACAAGATACGAGGTCTTAACGGTCTTCTCGCTGGCTGCTGGCGCTGCCTCGTCTGCTGGCACACCCCCTTTGGAATCTGTGTTCTGGAAGTGCCGGGCTCCCTGCTGTCTCACGGCTGCGCCGCAATCCCTCTTGGTACCATACTTTTACCCAAGCCGATCCCTCCGCCTAGAATGTCTGCTTCCTGCCTCTTCTCCTGACAAATGCTTGCATGTCATTTGAGCCTCAGTGTAAGCAGAATATTGTATAATGCCTGAAAGAAGGTGTTGAGTCAGTTTTTGTTAATTGTGGTAAGAACACTTAACCACAGATCTACCCGCTTAACAAATTTTAAGCGCACAATACAGTATTGTTAACTAAAGGATCGGTGTTGTACAGCAGATCTCTGGAATATATTCGCCTTGCGTTAAGTGAAACTTTACATCTATTGAGGAGCAGCTCCCCTCTTCCTCTCCCCACAGCCCCCGGAAACCACCATTCTACCTTCCGTCTGTATGAGTGTGCCTATTTCAGGTATTTCATATCTGAATCTTGGCTCTGACACTAACATTGTAACCTTACACAACCATATAACCCTCCACAGGCTCATTTTCCCATTTGGTAAAATGAGTTAAGAATTCCTAAGGCACCTCTGTGACCTGGGTGAGAAAATAAAGTGCATAGCACAGTACCTGACTCATGGTAAGTGCTCAGTGAACATTAATAACTGTGGTAAACTTTTCTTTTTCTTTCTTTTCTTTGTGTTCTTTTGTTTTTTGTTTTGTTTTTTGGTTTATCACTCCTGTTTTCTTCAGGGTAGTTTCTCCTCTTCTCCATCTTTGTAATTCTAGTGGGTGAACAAAGATTTCCTCCATACCTCAATGAGAAGGGTGGGCCCCCAATGCATACGAGCCTCCCAGCTTATCACAGAAACTTCTCCCCTGTCCACAGCAGGAGGTCAGGTCAGTATTTTTCTATTTAGAGTTGGAGGATATGCCTTTAAGGTCATGAAGCTGGAAGGATATCATTTGGGGACTACTCCTGCCAAGTGAAGGGATGTCTGAGACAAACAGACCAATATAGGTCCAAAATATAGGAGACCAAAAATATAGGACCAAGGGATGGAGTAACTGGGCCAGTGACAGGGGTGGGAGGAGACAGTGAGAAGGTCTGGGAATCAGGGAGGTAAGACAAAAGTAGAGAATCCAAATGACATGAAAGTACTGTTTCCAACTTAATCACACCTAAAGAGAGGTCTTCTCACATCCGTGCTCAATAAGGTCATAAATTCTTCTTTCCACTGAAGTTTGAGTTGAGTCATTTACAACCAAGACTCCTAACTAGGGGTACCATTATTTGTCAGTTACAACTATTATTGCCATTTCCTCCCGAAAGCCTTCCCTGATGCCCTCAGGTAAATTTAGTTGCCTACTTTCCTGTGTTCTTACTACACCTTTTATATACCTTCACATTAAACTGCAAAGTCTTTGCTATGGTCTGAATGTTTGTGTATTGCCCAATTCTTAGGCTGAAATCCTAACCACAAAGGCGATGGTATCAGGCGGGAGGGAGGTGATCAGGTCATGAGGGTGGAACCTTCAAGAAGGGGATTATAAAAGAGCCTCCAGAGAGCTCCCTTGCCCCTTCCACCACGTAAAGATACAATGTGAAGTCCGAGACCTGGAAGAGGGCTCTCACCTGACTATGCTGGCACTATGATCTCAGACTTCTAGCTTCTAGAACTGTGAGAAATAGGTTTCTGCTGTTTAAAAACCCATCTAGTCTATGGTACTTTGATACAGTGGCCCAAATGGATTAAGACAGTCTTGGATGATTGGTATTATATCTTTTTTTTTTTTTTTTTTTTTGGTACCATGCCTTTTTAATGTCATATTCTTAGTTATCATCACAGTGCTTGTAACATAGTGAAAGAAACTGTATTCATAATAAATATGTATGGAAAAATAAAATGATCTGCTTATGAACAAATGCGAAATAATAATAGCATTTAGAAAAGTGCTTAATTTACGCCAGATTGTTCTAAACACTTCAAATATATAAACTCATTTAACTGCCTCAAACCACTAGTGCAGGTTCGACTATTATGCCCACCTTACAGACAAATAAAATGAGGAACAAAGAGGTTGTGTGCCCATGGTCATAAACTCTAGTTTGTGGGATTAAAGCAAGAGCACCCTGGCTCCAAAGTTCATGACTTTAGTCATTTTAATGTTAAAATAAAAGCAACATACCCTGTAAAAATTACTTTCTGCAATCACTCCCCATGTTACAGTTGCTCAATAAAGTAAAAGAGTCTAGTTATTGCACTTTTAACAAAAGACAAGCAAGAACAAAGGAAACTTTCAGGTTCCAATATTTTTATAAAGCATTAATTGCTACTCTGCAATGTGTTACCACATTAAAAACATTAAGTTCCAAACTTTGTAAGAAAAAGTCTAAAAATTTAGAAAAGGATAAAACTTAGCTTGTGAACCACACTCTTCCTTTCATGAATGAATCACTCACTTACTCATTTATACATTAAAATACTTATTGAAATGTATTGTATATGCCAGGCACTAACCACTAATCTCAACTTTTTTTCTTCAATCTGAAGAGCCTAGGAATAATGACTTTAATATATTTTATACCAAAATTCCACCCCAGAAGTATTGTGAAGTTTTCAGAAAGAAAAAATACATCTATACATTTTCAAAATGCTTTCTTTTATAATTAAGTGTAAATGATTACCTGTTTTTGGTAATTATTTTTATATAACATATAGTAAATTGCCAATGGCTAATGATTTTAAAAATAAGCATTGCACATTTGTGTATAGTATTTAGAATCCTGGTGCCATCTTGTGGTTTAGAGACAGCATTTCTCTATTCATTTTAATTTGTCACAGGTTTTTTTTAAAAAAGGTATTAAATAGGTGGATTATTGATGATTATCTACCATACAGTTCTAATTATATACTTCTACCTATATCAGACCAACTTTTAGGTTCTGTATGCTTACATTTTCTTATTTACCTAATGAAAAGCTTTTCAGAATCAAGACAAATAGGATAAATACAATCCACAAAAATAGATTTCTAAAGTCACTAGGACTAGGAAACACTGTCTGTTCTATCCTTCTTAAAAATTCCCTGTTAATATTTCTTTATTAATGTCTCCAAGAAGTTCTCTCACAAAGAAATTACTTTAAAATTTCTATAGTTCTGTGTTTTTCCAATAATACCAATGCACAAACTGTAGAAGGTACTTTGGGAAATGGTGAACTACTAGATTATTCACCAAGTTCCATTATGTTCCCTTTCTCTCTATTTTTGGTACTATTTAGTACACTGGGAAGGTACATTTCAGCAATTTAATTCTGTTTCATTATGCCTTGTGCTTATATTTTTGGTAGAATTGTATAGTTTCTGAGATACACTTCAATAGATTCTCAAAACAATTCTGTAGAACAAGAAGAGCAGGTTTTATCCTCCTCCTCACGAGGACAATAAGGCCTACCCTATTCACCAAGGTCACATATAATTAACATAGGGTGGCTTTTCTCCTAATAGTCCCTGCTCTGTTCATATTTGAAAGTTAGTGAGATTGTGGGGGAAGGAGTGGTTCCCTAATATATGTCTGAAATAAAGTTCTGTCTGATGTTACCAGTGATACCTAATATGTGAAGTATGAATATTTACCAGTAGAGTATTTAATGATGATATAAAGAAAAGAAATTTTTATGAAGGTTAGTATCGACTAATATTTTTTCTACAAAACAGGAAAAAATGACTAGAAGGCATCAAACCCTTAAACTTCTATGCCCCTGTTTCTGTGTGGTGGCTCAGGGGACCTCAGAGAGGCTGGTTCCTGCTTCACTCCATCTTTGCTCCATTGTGCCTACAGCTCAATAGAATTGTGGAGAAACTACTGTACTCCCAATCACATCAGGAACTCCCCTTCAGAAAACTGAGTTTTAGTGGACTTTCCCAGGGAACAGAGAAACTAAATGGAGATTCTCTTTTCTGAAGGAAAGCTGGAGGCTTAAATAACAACACCAACAACAAAACTCTCTCCCTTTACATATTCAAATGTCAAAAAACAAAACTCTCTCCCTTCACATACTCAAATGTCAAAAAAAATTTTCTGGTAAATGAAGACATGGAAATGATTGTTTGAAGGACTAGTTCCTTCCTGCTGTAACTGATTTCTGGAGTGTAAGATGGATCAGAAAGGACTGCATTGCAGTCTCATCCCTAAAAACAAAACTGAAGCCCAAAGGCCTTGCAAGCCTGGACCTAGAAGCTTCGGGAGCCATAGCTGTGGATGACAAGGTATTCTGGCCTTCTATCAGGCACCAGCATAGATGCAAGACTGACATGTAACTGGACCTCAGAATTACGAGTTTTCTCTATGGTTCCATTATTTTGATTTATAACTTTAAAACTAAAAAGTTAAGTCTATTTCTTAAATATTTACTAGCTACCATATAAAGATATTTTTTGATTATCTTAAAATAAGTTTTCAAGGGGCACCTGGGTGGCTCAGTGGGTTAAGCGTCTGCCTTCAGCTCTGGTCATGAACCCAGGACCCTGGGATTGAATCCCACATTGGGCTCCTTGCTCAGGGAGGGGTGTCTGCTTCTCCTTCTGCCTCTGTCCCTCCCACCACTTGTGCTCTCTCTCTCATTCTCTTTCCCTCTCTCAAATAAATAACTAAAATCTTAAAAAAAATTTAAAAATAATAAATAAGTTTTCAAGAAATGTAATTATAGTAACGTGAATTACCTGAAGATGTGCTTTTGACTGGAAGAATTCTGGGTTTAGGTTTCATTTTAATTTTGTCTTTTTCAACTTCCTGGTCTTTATTTTGAGATTCAGATAAGGGAGTTCCAACCATGGCTCCACAACCATCAGGTGCCATTTCCTCATCATTTTTGGTGGAGAATACTGGCTCATCTTTCATTATGTCACTGTTTGATTTCTTGGTTTTCAAAAAAGACAGTTTTGGAGAATTCTTTTCTTCATCATCTGATAAATGGAAATCATTCATTTTTTTCTTCTCTGAATTTTCATCTACTGAGGTGTCAGAAAAATCACCTAAGGAAACTGAAAAATGGAAGAGAAAAAATGTTTTCAATAGTCTCTTTTAAAGTTGTGAAGGTTACAGAAATCAAAAAGATTACCCTAAAGACTAGAAATGAATTTACAACCATGAAAGGATGCAAGTATCTGCAGCTCTAAAACACAGCTAACTTAGGCAGTTTTTATTGCTATTTATGAAATAAAAATTTCAATTTCATTAATTTATTCAAAACTTACTTATTGAATGTGAATTGTGTGTCAAACCCTCCGCTTACCCTGAGAAGTCATTCAAAGGTTCCTCAAAATAACAATGGCATAGGATATTTAAATTAGGTTTTGGACTGTAGCGCTTTTATTTGCAAACGACTTCACTATATAAAATCAAAAACAATGGTAAGTAGAAGAATTTTACTAGTTATTGGCTAATTATATTATTTTCCATAAAAATTTTGGTACTACAATTTCATCCATACTAGAGTATTACGTTTTACTGTGAGAAGAATATTGAAGAATGCCAACTTAACTATATAGCAATGCTATAACTACTGTTCTGATTATTTTCAGAGAACAAAATCATTCACTGAATACAAACATACAAAGCACTGAATTTCAAGTTTAGAATTCTGTGTGCTTACACCTGAAACCTAAAATGTTAATATTTTTACATAATCAAAAGAGACCAAATTAAGTCATACCAGCACTGATATACTAGGTTTTTAAAACTGAGCCCCTATTACAGCCAAAAACATCTGATTTACAAAAAGCATTACAAAAGTGATTCTGACATGCACCAAAGTTTAGTTCTCTGGGCTCTAGTTTTTAATTCGCTAGAGTCTCACAGGGTTGACACTGGTGTGTCCAACATGGTTTACAACAGACAGGCAGCCTTTTATTTCAAACCTGCTATCGGTTAATTTATATTTTCAGTATACACCGTTCAGAAACAAAGACAATCATACAACTTCTTCTTGAAGATTACAAGTGGCTTTTTACTCATTAAAAAGTTGGAAATTTAAAACCAGTGTATATACAGCTATTATTTTAACGTGATTGTTTTTGAAGGGATGAGCTAAACATAACTAAGGAAGCAAAAAGAGGAAAAGTGGTTTACTTTTCCATATTCACACATACCAACGTCATCACTGTCAAAGTCATCTGAGTATTCGGAACTCCTCTGCCTGGCTGAGCGAGCTGTAATTGCTTTTATTAGCTCATCCTGAAACGAGATAATTAAAATCAATTTCCACCCAAACACAGAGTTCTCATATTTAGAATTAATTCTTTAAACAAACAATTTTTGGTTAATAACTGCTTTCAAACTCAGGTTTCATTCATATAACGACTATTCAATGAAAGCCCACCTTATGCCATGCACCCAAGCCCTCAGACTCAATGTGTAACATCACAGACAAGTTCCTCCTCCTTATGGAGCTTACAGTTCAATTGGAAGAGACAGGCAATATCAAATAAATAAATTACAGGGTGTAATTAAGGCGGGAGAATAATAAACAAGACAGGACTCAATTTAGACAGGATTTATTACAAACTGGCATTTCAGAAGAAACTGGTACTTTTTAAGATCTTTTGTTTTAGCACATTGCAGTAATAAATATAATTAATACTGCAAACTTAGAGGCTGAGTTCAAATGGTGGTGACTGGATAGAGAAAACTGAAATGTTATTATAACAGAAAAAAAAATCTATGCAAATTTGAAGTTGCTATATAACTTAATTTTTAAAAGTTGAGTTAAACTTTTATCTTAGTAATAACTTAGTAGTGAAGCTAGTTAAGTAGTCTGAAAGCCACACAGAAGAGTTGGTAATACTGGAGCCTAAACATGATCAACTGCAAAACCTCCACAGGAATGTAAGATATACTCCTGCATTATACAGGGCCCTTTCTAGAATCATTTCAAGTCCAACATTGCTAATACAGTGTTTACTTTTAAAATCACTCAAAATAAAAAAAATGTTTTGAAATACTTTACCTGGAAAGTAGTCCTTTTGGTGACTTTTGGACTCTTTGTATAAGCCAAAGTTGTGCTAAAAACTTCATCAGACATAGTGTTTTTTTTGTTTTTTACTCTTTACCTTTATAAAACAGCTAATAAATAATTGGAATAATTCAAACTCTGATGGTGTCTGAAATATACAAAAAACAAATCAGACTTGTTTGCAAACTTGAGAATTTCTATTACTACCCTTTAGTGCTAAAAAAAAAAAAAAAGAGCGAGGGCGCCTGGGTGGCTCAGTCGTTAAGCGTCTGCCTTCCGCTCAGGTCATGATCCCAGGGTCCTGGGAAGGAAGCCTGCTCGGCAGGAAGCCTGCTTCTCCCTCTCCCACTCCCCCTGTTTGTGTTCCTGCTCTCGCTATCTCTCTCTCTGTCAAATAAATAAATAAATAAATAAATAAGCGAACGATTAAGAAAAGCATCTCATGAACATTGTACTACATATTCACTTAAATATGTAGAGTTCTTCTAAAGAAATATAAAATTTTCACGAGTTTATTATCAAAAAAAGAAAAGTCAAATTGAAGTTATCCTAAAATAGTTTTGCAATTATTTTAAGGATGAGCAAATAAACGACTGCAACAGCTTAGTATGATAAAATGTTGCCAATTAAAATGCAACACCTTATTTTTCCCGTCTCTTCCATTCAAGAAATATAACATTGCCCATGAAACAGCCATATCTTATTTTAAAAAGACTACTAAGGAGATCGACAGCATAAAAGATACAACTAGAAGGACAACCAAAACAAACAAACAAAAGCTTGCGTACAGCTCTAGTGAAAGACAAAGATCAATAATGCTAAACTGCAATAGCGACGTTTTTTGTTTTTGTTTTTTTTTTTCCAGTCGCTCTTCCCTCTCACAACAGTGCTCATGGGGCTAGATAAAACAAAACGAAGCTTCCATGATAAGCAGCATTAAAATCACTGCACGAATGGGCCTGTGAACTTTTCTCGTGCTCGGAGTCGAGGCCTGGGCCTCAGCCACCTCGCCGTCCGCCGCAGCGCGCGCCCGGGGACCGCTCCCGCCCGGCCGGGTGGCCCTCGGGTCCCAGCCGGCTCCGCACAGCACCGCGCCGCCTGCCCGCCCGCTCCCAGCACTCTCCAGGCCCGTGCAAACCGAGCACTGTCCACGTCCCGTTCCTCCGAGACCTCCCAAGACCCGTGTTCTGTACCCACCTCAGCCGATCCTCGATGGGCTCCCGCTACCTTAAGGACTGAGCCCCTGGCCTCCGGCAGGAGTCTCTCGCCGGGACCTGGGCCTGCCGGCTCTGGGAGACTGGCACTGAGCTGAGCAAAGGGGAGGGACTAAAAGCGGAGATGGGAGACGGTTGCTAGGAAACCGCGTCTCCGGAAGGAAGTGACTTCCCTACCGCCAGGTCTCCCGGGTACCCAACACCGCTCTTCCGCCTGATGCGTCCCTGAGGCAATCGCCCAGACGAAGGAAATGACATCACCCCTTTGGGTCCCGGGAAAGGGGTGCATTATCGTCTACGGTGCTACAGCTGTTGCCTAGGAGACAGGACCCTCCCGCTCCCACCCGGAACCAAGAGCCTTGAGCTTTCTAGTGGAGTGAGAGTCCTTACCTCCACCTGCTGCTTGAGCCAAAGCACATTTACCGTTTTGCCACAGTTAGGCTATGAAGTTCTACGAATCGGAATAGAAGACTGACAGAATAGCGTACTGACAGATGGGACAGAATAGCTAGCTACATAGTGACATTTGCAGGCTAAGGAGAGGAACTGCTCCATTGAATTCTGGTACTTCCCTATGCCCGTGTGATGTCAGGCAAATGATGCTCCAGTTTCCTCTTCTGGAAAAAAAAAAATAATAATAATAAATAGCCACCTTAGAGTGTTGCTGTGAGCACTGAATGAAATAATGCAGGTGGGATACCTGCAAGAGTGCCTGGGATTACATTCAGTCAATATTAGATACACTTTTTATGCAACTCAGTCACAAAGGACCTGGACAGAAGTCTTCCCTTGTTGACACAGCTGAAAACCCCATTCCAAGTGTTTCTTTAATGTAAAGTTTCCCCCTTTGTATACGAAGTGGATAATCTGGTTAAAATCAAACCAGTCAATAAACAAAATGGTCTCAGACCGGAGGACCACATGCTGCTGAAGTAACCCAAACCAACATCACTTAATCAGCATAGGGAATCCTTAAATAAACAAAAGACAAAAACACTTCTTTAAAGACTTCAAAATAACATAGATTTATACTATTTTTAATTTAAAAGATATTTAATCCTAGCTAAATTGTTCAAATGAATGCATTGTCTAGTAATTAAACTTGTTCCTGGTATTTTTTCCCCATATCTCTAAAATTTATTAATTCTTCACTCATTCAACAATTATTTATAAACAAATCCCATTGAGATATATAGATTTAATAAATTAACATATTGAAAACTAAATGTGCATAACAAGAAATATGAAATTTAGTTAAAAATTATGCTTTTAGCAACATTTACAACATTTACAATTCAATTTTTTCAAAACAACCAAAACAACCAAACAAACATTAACAACAACATTTGCAACATTTTACAACATTTTACTTTTAGCAACATTTACAACATTGACAATTCAATTTTTTCAAAATTGTATTCGATTCATATTCAACTTGTTTGGAAACTCAGTTTGATCAACATTGGCCTAATTTTGATGTTTTCAAACATTTTTGAGTGAGTCATTGCATAAGACAAATATTTCCCATTTCTACCAGTTACTGTTAACTTTCTAATTCCTGTAAGTTATTAATAAACAAATACGATTCTGTCATGGTAACTGTACCCACAGTGAGAGGACAGAATCCCCAGCATCCTACTATGCGGAGTCCTAATTTGTTCATGTTGAATATTTATATTCATTCAAAAAACTCTGTTCATTTTTTATCCACCTGGCTAATATGTAGTTTTCATTTAGGTATGATTTAAGAAAATGAAATTCACAAAAAATATTAATGAAAAAGGCTTTAAGATCCTATCTTTTCCATAGAACCCACTAGATTTTTATTTTCAACTTGGTACAAAATAATTAATAAATGATATCAAGCTATGCCTTACAAAGCTACAGTAAACAAAGGAAGTTAACCTGAACTCAACTTGATTTCTACACAAAACCTAAAGCACAGTATTTTTCTACTGTTACCTTAAACAGTAGAATATTATGCACATTATCAATATTTTTAGGTAGCTTCAGTATAATATGTTAATAATAACATTATATAATACCTGAATTAATACTATGATTTTATCTAACACGTAGTTTGCAATAAATGCATAATTGTTGCATGAACTCATGAATAAACAAATAGCATTTTAAACTGAAAAATAATTCTTGAAACATTCCAGAAGGCCACATATACTCAATTAAAAAAATAAAAACACTACAACACACAAAATTTCAGTAGCTTATGTAACATTTTCTCTTTATTTTATTTTTTCAAATATATACTTGATCTCAGACATATTTGCTTAGCAAATATTTTTTGAGTTTATGCCCTTTTCATTTCTCAACCTTGTCTTCGTTCATTCATTCATTCATTCAGTACACCCACATCAATAACATTCTAGGTCAGATTTGGGGAGTTCAAATGTAAACCAGAGTAGGTCTCTGCCTAGGGATCTTATAGACCAGAGACAGCTGGAAGGTTGGGTAAGCACATGGTGATTATACTTTGTGCTAATTTCTCTGTGAAGTACAAAGAGAGGTCTCAAGAGAGAGCAAAGAATTCTTCCTGGAGGCACTACAAAGTTTTCAGAGAGAAACTGAGTGTGAGTTGATTAATGAATTTAGGAAATAGGAGGGATCAGAAGTATATTTTAAGCAGAGGAAATCGTCTGTGAATATGGAATCTATCTCATTGAAGATTTAAGCATTTGAACAAAGTGATAGTGTGTTGCCTTTTGGGTCACAAGGGGAGGGAGAAGATCTATTTCCAATCAAGAAGCAACTGAGGAGTGACTCTTCTTCAAAAGTTCCCTGCCCTTCCCTCAGCAGGCAAATTATTTATTGTCCTGTGATTGGCAGCATAAGTTCGAGAGAGACAAAGGATCTTGTACTCACAGCCAGCCCTGGGTGAATAAATAAAGCACCTGTCTAGCATTTTGAGAAGTGCACTACAAAAAGCAAATCCTCATAGATGTCAACTGATAAAGATTATATATACATTAAACACTGAATGCTCATGTGAGAAGAGAATGAGAGTAAGGACCCAAGATGCAAGTGTGTTTCTCAATATCGGTGCCAACTTGTGGGGTGAGAACTTCTGGAAGGGAAGTGTCAGAATCTTGAGGAAGCCAGTGATAACCAACTACACTGATTAAAAGTGTTTATCAGCTTCTGATGAGTGAAAGAAACCCGCCATTGTTAGTCTATTATACCAGCATGTCTAATGTAACATCTTGAGACTCAGGTAGGTTTGAAAAAACATTATTCAACTTGATAATCAGGTAGTTATTTTCGTCTATGAAATGTCAGACAAGACTCATTTATTATATTGACTTTATGATGTTCCTGAAGTTTTAAGAAATCTTCAATTTTAATAATGTTTTCATATACACAGTGACATTATTCTTATTTAGGAAGTTGAGCTAGTGTGTTCTTTCTTTCCTGATTGATTAGCCCACACTGCGTAAAATAGTTTTACATGTCATTTCTTCCAAGTGTAACTCCCTCTTTCACCTACCTTTTTGGAATTGTTCAGCCCCTTCCTGCTTTGTGCACCTTCCCCTTAAGACGAGTCCAGTCTGGGGATAGAAAAGACAAACTATTACTGTTTTGCACAAAAATTTTATGAGTTTTTGTGGAATTAAAACGCAGAGTTGAGGAAAGTCCAGGCTTTAAATATATATATAATATATATATATATATATATATATATATATATATATATATATATATATAAGGTGATGTTTTGCTCAGTTGGAGTTTCTTTGTAAAGGAAAACCCCTTTGAGGATATTCAAGAAAGAGAGGCCAGAATCCAGCTTTAGGTAATGTGAATAAAACAAATTCTTCAACACTATGAAGAAAATCTGATTTTGCTTTAGCGTCGCACTCCTGTGAGAATATAATTTTTCCTTGTTTTTCTAATTTGGGAAGGCTTTTCCAGAAGGTGAAAGAAATCCACAGCTGCATTAGTAACCTACTTCCAAAAGATGGCAGCAAAGGCTTTAGATAACAGGAACATAATCATTAATATTTTGGGGATATTTTTTTATGCTTAGAGTGATTAAAAATTACATTAAAAATGAACTACTTTTAAAATAATTTCATAAAGCTTTTTGAATGATCAACTTTTTCCTTATATTAGAATGTTAGGAATTTAGTTTAATGTGACAAGAAAAATTTTTTAATAAATATTTTTAGAAGACTCACATACCTGCTCATACCCCAAGCTATTCTCTACTCTCCTAAACTCAGCCATGTTAATAGTAAGCATCTTTTCCATATTATTTTTTCTATTCACATAAAAATGTCCAGGTCACACCTATTCTTCTATAACCTGGTCTTTTCACTTGAGTATCTTTCATGTTAATTAAAATTTGAATGGTGCGTTACTTTATGGTTATACAATTATGGATATTCTAAGATTATTACTGATGGCTCTTTAGATTGTTTCCAATTTTTATGAGCAGCTTTGAAATAAATGTTGTGGCATATTTATTTATTTTGAATAAAATCCTAGAGGTGGAATTACTGGGTCAAAGTATATGTACATTAGTTGGCTTTATATTTATTGCCAAAACGCCTTCCAGAAAGGTTTTCACAATATACGCATGAGAATATAAGAACATAAGAATAGTGTTCACCTAAATTTATTCATGAGTTAGATGCCTTATTGCTCCCTTATAAGATGCAATTTTGTTTGCTAAAATTTTTTTCTCGTTTTATTCTGTGTAACTCCAGGGTTGACTGTCTCTTTTTAAAAAACTTCATATATTGGCACCAAATAAAATACTACATATCAAGTAAAACATTAATATAAAATATTTTCTTCAATTTTTAAAAGGAAACATTAATGGTTAAAGAAAGAAAGAGTTATTTTAAAATGTAACAGGAAAATATTCTTCTGGGGGTAAAAATAAAATATTTCACATTTCCTTAATTCCATAACTATTATTCCTAGCATTAGGAAGGCACTATTTAACATAGTGCTCTTAAGGAGATCCAATAGGTCACGGGAACTAAAAATAACATAAATTAAAGCTCTTCATGTTTAAAACAGGCAATGATGAATGCTAAGGCATTACTAAATAGTTTATGTAACTTCAAAGACTCTACATTTGCCCAATCAAGGATTCAATTTTAGGTATTTTATATACATATAGTGTAGCCAAACTTAGAATAAACTTTCATAAAAACATTCTATTATACAAGTTTCTTAACCTTAAAATGAACTTTTGTGATTCCTGAATAAATATATAAGGTGATGTTTTTATTCCTTGACTTGGATCCAGATGTCAACCTTCCGTTTTAAACAGCATGTCCATGCAACCCATAGCCAACTGATTTTTTTTCTATTATGGAGAAAAAAATGAGGACTGTACTCTATAAAAATCCGATGCAGACTTCTTTTTTTTTCTTTTTTTCTTTTCTTTTTTTTTAAAGATTTTATTTATTTATTTGAGACAGAATGAGAGAGAGAGAGCATATGAGAGGGGGGAGGGTCAGAGGGAGAAGCAGGCTCCCTGCCGAGCAGGGAGCCCGATGCGGGACTCGATCTCGGGACTCTAGGATCATGACTTGAGCCGAAGGCAGTCGCTTAACCAACTGAGCCACCCAGGCGCCCCGACTTCTTTTTTTTTTTCTACATTATATCTTATAATGTCTCTTTTCCTTCTATAATTAAAGCCCACAAAATTTTCCCTTTAAAACAGCCAATACTATGTCTGTTAGATAAGATAAATATTCCCTATTAGCTGCCAGTGAATGTATTTTTTTTTCCTGTTTTTATTATGTTGGTTTTGTTTTACATTTTTGAAGTGTTATGTGTCAGGGGTTGGTAAAGTGAAGTCTAAAAAGTTACAGATAGTACAGACTTTGTTTTTCTTCTCCTTCTTCTTCTTTCCTTTCCTTTCTTTTTTTGAGAGGGCTGATATTGCAAAATCTAAATCTTTTCGAAGTTTGGACTCACCTTTTTAAAAAGGAAATCTCACTGTTTTAGATGGAGTGAGACAACGAAGTAATGAGACATGATTTTACATCTGGTTTATGAATATCAGTTTCAAAGTTTATATTTGCATATGTTTTAGATTCTTTTCTTTTAGACAAAGCAGTCAAGAACATTATGTCTCACTTAGAGAGTTCTACTGTCTAAATGAAATTGTGCCCACCCCGCAAGAATAAATTAGAATCCTAGAATGCCATAGAAATAATAACACAATTCTTGAATGCCTTTGACAATATTAAGGGAAAACACCTGTTGGAATACTCCCAATGACATAGAGGGAATACACCCACATCCGATGCATGTTTTCCATTGTTAGACAGCTTTAATTATCACAATGTTATTCTTCATACCTAATCAAAATGTGCTACCCTACTTTATATACATTGATTCTAGTTCTAGTCTGCAGAATTTCAGAGAATAAATCTAATCCTTCTTTCACATGACAAAACTTTCATTTTGGAAAGATTTAGCATACTCCCTCTCCCTATTTACCATTTCCCTTTACTGCTATTTTCTGTAGTTTCAAAAACCCATTATCATCCTGATTGTTCTTTTCTGGACAATATAATTTGATTCTGTCCTTCAGGAGTTGTGTCTAAAGATAAGCAGAATAACCTAGATGTGGTTTAACCTATGCAAAGGAGTGATTCCTTTTTAAGATCTGAAAACTGCTAACAGTCTGAGCTTATGTTGACATCTTTCTAGAAGATGGGTTCCACCATTGGTTGTAGACTTGGTGTTGTAGACTTGTCTTCAACCAAACGCTGTGATTTTTTTAGGTACCATATGATTCAAAAGAGTTTTTGAATCAAAATGTAGGATGTGGTATTTTAATATGTTAAATACCATTGTCTGGTTTCGGGCATCCCTTTTCAATTGTTCACTCTATAGAAAACTTACTGAGTTCTTATTTTGTCACCCAGCATACAATTTTTCACTTTTGTGTCATCTTTAAATTTAATAAGGATATGTACACGGCAAGAATATTTACTAAAAATATCATTAGAACATTTAATTTATCCATATTCATGGATGTCTTTCTAACCAGGATTAATGCCAACTTCATTTTGCTATTGCCCCTTTGGCAGTGGTCTAGAGAAATAGAATCTACTTCTTTCTCCTTCTTAAGGCAGCAGTAGCAACATCAGGGCTCCCTTATATTTGGTTCTCTCGTCCTTCAGTAGCACTTGGCAATTGCAATTATAATATTGCTTTATGTGATAGGCTGTTAATAGGCTTAGTAGTCACGTAATATGATTGAAACCTAAAACATTGTATAGAAAATCATGAATGTCCAAGAAATGTTTAATTGAATGAAGCCTCAGTGGAAAATACCCTATGTATTTACTATAATCTGTAGTTTGTCATTTCTCTCTGCGACAGTTTAGTGAGAATTGCTTTTCTTTCTAAAAATTCCTCAACACTATGTAGTAAGAAGTTGCTATGACTGAGGTCAGAGAGGTACTGCCCGTGTTCTCCTCTAGGATTTTGATGGTTTTCTGTTTCACATTTAGGTCTTTCATCCATTTTGAATTTATTCTATGTATGTTGTAAGAAAGTGGTCCAGTTTCATTCTTCTGCATGTTGCTCTCCAATTTTCCCAACACCACTTGAAGAAACTGTCTTCTTTCCATTTGATAATCTTTTCTGCTTTGTCTCTTGAGGCAAGAGAAACAAAAGCAAAAATAAACTACTGGGATCTCATTAAGATAAAAAGCTTCTGCACAGTGAAGGAAATAATCAACAAAACTAAAAGGCAGCATTTGGAATGGGAGAAGATACTTGGAAATGACATACCAGATAAAGGGCTAGTGTCCAAAATCTATAATAACTTATCAAACTCAACACCCAAAAAACAAATAATCCAGTTAAAAAAATGGGCAGAAGATATGAATAGACATTTTTCCAAAGAAGACATCCAGATGGCTAACAGACACATGAAAGATGCTCAACATCACTCATCACTAGAGAAATACAAATCAAAACTACAATGAGATGTCACCTCACACCAGCAGAATGGCTAAAATTAACAACACAGGAAACAACAATGGTTGGCAAAGACATGGAAAAAGGGGAACCCTCTTACACTGTTGGTGGGAATGCAAACTGGTGCAGCCACTCTGGAAAGCTATAGAGGTCCCTCAAAAAGTTAAAAATAGAACTGCCCTAAGACCCATCAATTGCCTACTTGGTATTTACACAAAGGATACAAAAATACTGGTTTGAAGGGATACATGAACCCCGATGTTTATAGAAGTATTATCAACAATAGCCAAATTATGGAAAGAGCCCAAATGTCCATTGGCTGATGAATGGATAAAGAAGAAGTGTTTATATATATATATATATATATATATATATATACATACATACAATGGAATATTACTCAGCCATAAGAAAGAATGAAATCTTGTCATTTGCACTGACATGGATGGAGCTAGAGAGTATTATGCTAAGCGAAATAAGTCAGAGTAAGACAAATACCATATGATTTCACTCATGTGGAATTTAAGAAACAAAACAGATGAACACAAGGGGAAAAAAAGAGAAAGGTAAACCATAAAACCATAAAACAGACCCTTAACTATAAAGAACAAACCAAGGGTTACTGGAGGGGAGATGGGTGGGGGGTATGAGTTAAATGGGTGATGGGGATTAAGGAGGGCGCTTGTTGTGATGAGCACTGGGTGTTCTATGTAAGTAATGAATCACTAAATTCTACACCCGAAGCTAATATTATACTGTATGTTAACTAACTGGAACTTAAATAAAAACTTGAAGAAAAAAATTCTTCAACATTATTATATTTAATATATTTAAAATTAATATAATTAACTTAATTACACATAATTAAATTATATATAATTTAAGATGATTTGGGGGGACAGGATTACACGGCAAAAAATTACTATTACCAGACATGTCAATTATTAAACTATTAAAGGAGATATTAATAGTTTTCTTTTATTTTAGCAAATAAAGAATTTAAGCATAGAGTCAGAATGAAAACAGAAATAGTCCCAATTGTTCTAAGATTACTTAGGGGACATTGATAGACTAGACTTAGTAAATTTCAAAAATGTAAGAATTTCTTTTTTTATTTTTTGAGGGTTACATATGAATTATATCAAGTCCTAGGATAAGCTACATTTCTATTACAGGAAACACCAATAGACATGCTTCCATTTATTTTATTTTTTAACTTTAAACATTTCGTTATTGATGAGAATATTTATTTCTACTTGATTTTATGGTTAGACTTTTGTTGCACAAACATAAACACACACACACAGACTTTCATTGTTTTTGTACAGGATTCAAACTATCATTGAATAAGAAATCTTTTGCCACCTTGGGCATTGCTTTTATTTTTTGGAGTTTGATTTTGCCCTATTCTATCACACCACTCTCACCATAGTTATCCCAATAAAATCTCAACCATATTTCCTGTATCCATGTCAATATAAGGCTACATCTTGAAAAAGAGGAATAGAGGGGAACTTCAATTTTTTTTTTTTACCACTTTCAGTGTGAATAGAGTTGGGGGGCGTGCAAGGAGGACCACAGGGTGGTTGTCGCTGCTGCTCTCTGGAAGTTCACAGAGAACTGGTAGAACCAACAGAGTAGTGAGATCACGCACAGGAAACAATAAACAGGAACGGATAATCGCCTCACCTGTTCAACAGATCAGTTGGAAGTTAGAGATGTCTGTCCATTTCTAAAATGGAGGTGATAGGAGTGTATGTAGAGTGGAAGAACATGAAAACCAGGGAGTGCTACCCAGAAGATGGAGAGAATGAAACACAGGGTAGGGGAGGGAGTAGAAAGTGCTTTCAACTACATCAGTGACTGTGCACGAGGAGGGGCAGCCTTTTCCAAACTGAGTGTGACCCACTAAAGAGTCATCACATTAATTTGATTGTAATCAAGATTAAAAAGAAATTCCTGGCATAAACTAGATTAGAATAATACAAAAATACACAGACATTACAAACTGGAAAAGTATGTGCTATTTCAAAAAGACTGTATTCCCACACATATAATGAGTATATTATATATGGAAAATATATAACAAATATTTATAATATATCACATAATATACAAATATAATACATATAAAATAGAAATTTAATACACATTTGTATTGTATATATACATATGTTGAGGTGATAGAATAAAATATATTTTTTTCAGTAGGTAGGGGCAAAAACCTTGACAGCCCCTGAAGTGTTGAATGTAGTCTGCTCCTTTAGGAAAGACAATGGGAGGAGAAAGATAAGAATCTCCCAGTTCTTGTACAACCTGAAAACCAGTTTCCCTAAAACCATAATACTTAATTTGTCTACCATTAAGGGAAGACAACTCCAATTTGTGTGACAGCTTTACAATTGGAAAGGGACTAAGCACTCTAAATAACTAATCTTGCAGGGATCGATACAATTAATAGCATCAAAAAATGTGAACAAAAGTTAGAGAAACACAGAACTCCATGACTACACACCTGCTTCCAAGCCCACCCTCCCACTCTATTCAGGCAAACCTATGTTTTATTATTACACATACACTGTGTTTTGGAAGCATCTTTTAAATAGAAATGTCATTTCTTCCAATCCTCCCACATACCATCATTCAAAACTCTTTCCCACATTTATATCCTCCACAAAAACTTTCATAATTAACCAAATACAATATGGTAATTTCTCCCTGAGTATCCACCTTTATTCCTCACTGTCCAGATCTTAAAATAGAGATTCCATCATTTAGCCCTATTATATGTGGGCATTTATAGAAAAAGTAAAATAATTCTTATATATAACTTCTATGGATGCAGAGTTAGGGATATTGTGTATTCTGTGTGTATAGATATGATATAGATATTATATAATCATATGTCTTTCTATATAAATGTTACTTCAGATAAGGGTTGCATTTATTTCGATTTTTGTATTTTTTAGGTGAGAGGGATGAAATTTGTTTAACAGTCTTTCCCAAGGGCAGTGCAATGAACATAATAGAGTTAAGCTACTTTTAGATTCTGGTAATGATAGTAATGGTGCTAATTTTGTCCTGAAGAACAGATTTTTCTTGAATCAGCTACCATAACTGCTTTCAGTAGTCTTATTCCAGATCTTTTTCAGCATAGAGTATTTTATGATTTTTCTTACTAGGCTCTCTAAATAGGGCAAACTTAGACTACTTTGTAATATATTAAAAGTGCATGCAAATATGATATTCAAAAACAGTACAGAGGACACTGTTCCAACAATTGCATGCACGTGTGTTAGAATAAATCTGTGAACTCACCACCTCTTATCTTCTTGTATCCTGGCTTTTTCTTATTGTTTTTTTTTTTGGGTGGAATATTCCTCTTTCAGTGGGCCAAGATATTTTACAAGATTAAATTGGACGTTTATGATTCAGAGATGTCATTAATAGTTGATGTTCCCTTTGAGTTTAGAACATTCTTATTGTTGGACATGTATAAATGGCAGGTAAATAAAGAAAAATAAATGTTTGAAAAAAATGAATCAAAATATATTTTAGAAAGGAAAAGATCAGAAACAAGGTAACAGGCAAGGTTGGAAATCAATTCCGTGAGGGCAAGAAAGCTGATTTATTAACAGGAATAATGCTGTACAGACTACCCTCACATCTGTGGCTCTGCTCATTAACTCTTTGTTACGAATCAATAGGCATCAAAATCATAAATCTTCTTGATGCCTGTTAAAACTAGATATAAACCTATCAAATTTTATTCATTTATATGAGCACCTCTTAGATTTATGTACCGTTTTTGTGTCCTTATTCATTAATTTCTTCTATTTGCTTATTAAACTTAAATCTTCTGTATTCTTTGTTTTTTTCTTTTTATAATTTTTTAGCTAGATTTTTGTTTCATGTTTTCACTTTTCTTTACATCTTCAATTTTTTTAAAATTTTTAAAAAGATTTTGTTTATTTGAGAGTGAGAGAGCACAAGCAGGGGGAGCGGCCAGCAGAGCAGGCAGAAGGAGAAGCAGGATCTCCACCAAGCAGGGAGCCCAATGCAGGAGTGATCCCAGGAACCCGGGATCATGACCTGAGCTGAAGGCAGACGCTTAACCAACTGAGCTATCCAGGCTTCCCAACTTCTTCAATTTCAGTGTCAATGTTGAAAGGGGATGTTGCAAGTTGGCACTTTGTTCATGTGTCTTGCATAGTGTCATTTCGTCTGTTTTAATCTGTCAGTTAAATTTGGGCATTAGGATCAGAACTCTGTGTTAAAATCCTGGCTGTTCCACTTAATAGCTTTGTGACTTTGGGTAAATTACTCAACCTTTCTGCAGTTTCCTCCTCTGCAAAACAGAAAAAAATGGGGATACCTCTCTCTGACTGCTGTTAAGAAGATTAATAAAAATAACATGTAACACATTTATCCTAATGCTAGAGTCAGTGATGGAGCTGTGAATATGTATTTATATGTGATATACCTTTCAGTTTTATATCGTATATTCTATCACTTATTATATGCTATATAATACATACTATATGTTCCAGATAAACTCTTCCCGTCCCTATTGTATAACTACAACCCAACTGCCCCTTAATTAATCAAGATCAATTATTCTCATGTTTGTGTGCTGGCAAAAGTAGCCCAAAATGCCCAGATCACAGTCTCAACTTCTACATGGGACCATTGTTTTATCTCCTGAGGGAAGCATTAATCTTTTGGGAAGCAAGACCTTTGCAACAGACAGAACCCACCATTTCAGGGATGAGAAGCACAGTCTTCAGGTAATTCATTAGGAGTAACAGTAAGACAAGACTTTTCTACTTCCTCGCTTGTTCCCGAGCCTGTGTACCTTTGGGAGAGCTAGCCATAGTATCTGTACCAGTTTAATGCACGTACTGCATCATGTGGGAGAGTATCCTACTGGACCAGTACAGTAACTGAGTCTTCAACAATCCATTCAACTGTAATAGGAGGCCAGTTGCTTCTGAGTAAAGGGAAACATGATACAACCAGTGACCCCATGGGGTCAGCATAGCACATCACTTCTTTCTTCTGTAAAAAGTGTTCTTTGGTCAAATGCAGTGCTCTGATGGATACCATGATGGTAAATATGACATTCAAAAAAACTTTTGGGTGGTGTTGCTGGCAGAGCAATCTAAATATAGAAGGCAAAGCCATATGTAGAATAAGTATGTATATTTTAGTGATCACAAATCTCAACTTCCTCCATGATGGTACAGTCCAATAGAATCAAACTGTATAAAAGTGGCTGGTTGGTGTCTGCATATGGTGCCCTAGCAGGGGGTTGGTGTTGGTGTCTGCTTCTGGAAGGTTAGACATTCGACATTAACAGGAGCCAAATCAGCCTTGGTGAGGAGAAGTTTAATTTGTTGAGTTCATGTATAACCTCTATCCTTGTTGAGGATGCCACTTTGAACAAACACTGGGGTAACTGAAGAAAGGCTAACATTCACAGAGCATTAGCTAATCTTATCCACCTGATTATTAATATAGTCTTCCTGGCTTTTATATATAACACTCAGAACGACAAAATACTAAAAATTGGGGCCCCTTCCAAATGGTCTATCCACAAACCCTCTTGTCATCAATACTGTAATATTTTATTTCCAAGAAATCTTCAGACAGATCCATAGCTCACTGTAGAGGAGCTGCCATCCCTCCCTTATTATACCAAGAGTGAATAAGCAGATCGACTGCCCACAGTGCTGCCCACTGGAGGATTTCTCACCCTCACTCTCCTTCAGGGGCTGTCATGCTGCACCAGTCCACTGCTGGCTGATATCAGCAGATTGCCTGCTTTTTTCCGCCCTCCCCCCCGTTGATAACTGGTCCTAGGGAATTCCCAAAGTGGTCTTTGTTTAGGTTGAGGAAGAGGTGAAATGCAGTTGGAGTAAGCAGGTGCCATGAAAATACAAAGCAACTACTCCTGTAACTTCACATTTGCCTTCAGGACTTGCTTGAGCCCAATCTTGTATGGACTGTTTCCACTTGAAAATTAAGTGTTGTTATTAACTTCAACTTCCTAACTTGGCAGTTTCAACAACAATCCATGTCTCATAAGATGATCAGTTTCTACCAGGAACCAAGTCAGGGGCTCTTTCTCAAAATGAGACTACTTGCAGAAATAAGCATGGCTATTGGATCTGGGCCATGATTCTTCATCAAGACTTACCAAAAACTCCATATAACTTACCTACTTGCCTCAGATTGGAGCAGCAAACTCACTTGTTTTACATGTTGCTTCCAAAATTCACAGATAATACCTTTTTTTTGTTGTTTTTTTGGTGGTGGTGGTGGTAAGGGTTACAAGATCCAGCAACATGTCTTTATGTTTGAAGGTAAGGTCCCAATACGTCCAGAATATTGGGCTTCTAGACATTTTCCTGAGATGGGGAGTATTCGTGGAGATATACCTCTTATCCTCTTGTATACTTGTGTCTTACCAAGTAATCTAGGATATTTGCTGCATCCTGTTCACAAGGTCCAAACAGCATGAACTTATCAATATGGTGGACAATAATGGGTAATTTGTAAGAAGGTGGGCCTATCAATTCTTTTGAGCACTAGATTATGACAAAGATAGATCATGTATCCTTAAGTTAAAAAAGACAAGTCATGGTATTCTCTCTGCTATGTGAAAATAAACTGTTCCCAGTGGGTTTTGGATATATATATTTTTAAAACGTTTTTAATGCTCAGTAGCTTCGAACAATGCCCCATGAACTCTGTGGACTTCTTTCTGTAATGAGATCACATCTCAAACAGAAGCTGCAGTTGGAGTCACCACCTAATAGGGCTACAATAAGCCATTGTTATTTTTTAGATAAATCTGTCTTCCACACAGACTAAATAGTTGAGTTAAATGAAGATTCAACAGAATCACTACTCCTGTATCCTTCTAGTCTTGGGTGGATCCCATGATACTTACAATTACCTACCTACCAGGTAGGCAGTATTGTTGTTTTATTTATTATTTGAAAAGGAAGATCTATTCCAGGGTTTCCTCTTAACCCTTCCTACATCAGTCATCCACAAGCCAGTTTCAGTGAGCCAAAGTGGGTCTTCTGCAAGTTGTAGGGTATGCTTATGTCAACTGCAAATTCATGAATTGGCAGAGGGTTGATTCTCAGACCAAATGGACTTACAGTGAAACTGACTTGGGTAAAATATTCATTTATCCCCTGACCTCTGGAAACCTCTCTTATGATGGAACGCCATGACATTTTGCCCAGATATGAACTTCATCTCAGAACCAGTGTTCAGTGTTTATCTTCTCCCAGTGCCGGATAAAAATGGTTTTAGGTCCCTTTCAGGAAAAGTAGAAGGAAATTTAGAGCTCATACTTGTGACCCTTTTGCCTGATCCTCAGTGATATTCATCCTCCCCTCAAGTGGATTTGAATCTGTGAACTGGGTCAGGTCTGGGAATTGACTTAGGGATGTTGCGGCATCACATGTCTTTAGAAACCTAGAGCTCTGTATGCTTGTGTTTGTTGTAATTGTAGAGATCAAGTGAGACTTCTGTAGGCTGCCCATCTGTCTAATTGGCATCACCGATTAGGTGCCTCTAAAGATCTTTACAGGTTACTTCATTTTCATTACTGCTCCAGCTTTCCTGCTTATTACAGAATCAGTGCCCACTTCGTATCCAGAAATTAAGCGCTGTTACTTGGCCTCTATCATTCTCAGATCCTAAGCCCTCCCCAGTAAAATTAGGAAGTATGTTCCATGGTGTAATATCTACTATCATATCTGGCCTGCAAAGAACCATGTTAGAGCTCTTCAAGGATAATGGAGCTCCCTTCACTGATAAATGTCAGTGCTGCAGAAGAGTTCCTTCTGGATTCTTCAGGGCATGTATTAAAGGTTGGTTGAGTAAGCTACACATAATAAAGCTACTCCAACATTTCCATCTCCTTATTCTTTAGATTCCTTCTTTGGATTATACAAGGAAGTTCTGGAATCTCAAGTTCATTAAATACACAATACCATCGAGTCCAGATTTCCATCAGACAACAAACTATTAAAACTATTTCTAGTGTTTGAGCTAACACATTAAACAAAGACCCCTGATAAATACGGCATCAAAAAATTCCATCTGACAGAGTGTTAGGCTAGTTCCTCCCCAGTTTAACACTGATAGAATGCAATCCCACAAATATTCTCCAGGTTTGTGCTGAAATACATTGAAAAATACTGTGATTATTTTGATCTTCATGCTATCTTTTCCTTTTCCATACTTCTTACTTGTTCATATTCAGCATATGGGATTCTAACTCTAGTTACAGATCTAGAGCCATTAAGAAGTATGGAGAACAGGGACGTCTGGGTGGCTCAGTTAGTTAAGTGTTGCCTTCAGCTCAGGTCATGATCCCAGGGCCCTGGGATCGAGTCCCGTGTTGGACTCCTTGCTTGGTGGGGAGCCTGCTTCTCCCTCTGCCTGCCATTCCCCTTGCTTGTGCTCTCTCTCTCTCTGACAAATAAATAAATAAAAATTTTAAAAAAGATAGTTTAAAAAAAGAAGGGTAAAGAACGCATTTTGAGGCATAAGAAAAATGCCTCAAAGAAAAGACAATGAAGGATTTCCAAGAAAGGAAATCTAATGGCCTGAGGCTAAGAAAGTCAAGCTGTTTCTCTAGGACAGTCACAGTGGAATTTAAAGGATAAAGATCACCAGACTATTCTGAATCTACCCAGATTTCTCCAGTCCAGTTCTTTAGGACCCACACTTTCTCAACCATGACTTTCATAAAGAAGACCTGTTCAGACTATGAATTAAAGTAGCACCATAATTCAATTTGTGCTTTAATTATAAGCAGAAGCATAAAATTTAGATTTGCTTTAGTAAACAGTGGTCTTGGGGCTATGAGGGAGAAGATAGTCTTGGGTAGTCATGGAAGCTCTCTGAGGGGCCCAGAACTACTTCTGGTAGCAAATATTCCATGAGCCAGGGTTCAGTAAGAAGAGCAGAAACCATTCCAAGTATTTAAAGCCAGAAGGGAAGTCATATAGAGAATTAGGGGGAAAAAAACAAAAACAAAACAAAAATGAAAACAAACAAAAAAACTATAGAAAAACCTTTGGGTAGGAAGAGCAGAGGAGCTACTACAAATGTTAAGGAAGTCAAGTGGTGTGAGAATCATGAGGAACATGATATCATGCCCGCAGCATGATAATGGCTGGCTTGCTGGAGGCTCCCAACATGTCAGGCCGGCAGTGTTCTCTTTCGCATACTGTCTAGTACTTCCAATAATACACTCCAAAGGAATTACTTCAACTATGAAATGTCTCTCTGCTTGACTCCCTTTGATGGGGTAATCAAGACTATTGTATGCCTGCAGAAAGAAACACGTAATTTATTTTGATGTCAAAATAAACAAAAAACTAAAAATAAAAAAGAATTCAAGAACACAAAAGCAAATACAATATAAACATTTTCTATTGTGGTCTATTTTTATTTTTAGTCCCTTAACTGTTACTCTTATAATGCTCTTATAAACATTTAATCTGAGAGTCGATGTCGTATTCATTTTAGGAATGCAATCTAAGAAACAAAATGAGGAATGTGGAAAAAAATCACCTCGATATTATTTACATTGCTAAAATCAACAAGTGATTTTAAGATTAAAATATTTTATTCTGATGGTTCAAATAGGGAGATGATTTTTCCCCACTTTCTGGTTCCCAAGAGGAAGAATTTTCCTTATTAAAGTATTGTGGCCCCTTAACCCATGCTTTACTCCTCTCCACAGAAGTGGGGTGAATTATTTTATCAAAGCCATTGATCTGTATTTTTCATGTGGTTGGAACTAATCATTTTAAAATCTGAAAGTAAGAGATCTCTTTCTGCTCACTCCATTTAAGACACTGTGAGGCAACAATCCTGGATAAAAGTGTTGCTCTGTGGTCCCATACATGTTGGGTGAGGTGGTGCAGGATCTGGACTGGAGAAGGGGGCAGGGAAGCACTCCACTTAACTCTCACATTTCAGATATGGCCTCCCTTACAGCAGGGATCTGTAGGCAGATCTGCTTTCCTCCAACATCTATCTCACACGTGGCTTTGAAATCAGATTTAGAAGAGGAGGGTGCAAACTGAGCCCAACAACAAACAGACAAAGTGCCCAACTTAAAACAATGGGGAAATATGATGTACAAGATGGTGACTATAGTTAATAGTACTGTACTGTATATTTGAAAGTTGCTAAGAGAGTAGATCCTCAAAGTTCTCATCACAAGAAAATAATGTGTAACTCTGTGTGATGGTGGTTGCTAACTAGACTTACTGTGATAATCATCGGCAATATATACAAATACTGAATCATTATGTTGCACATTTGGAATTAATGTAATGTTTGATGTCAATTATATTTCAATTTAAAATTCAGTTGGTTAAGCGACTGCCTTCGGCTCAGGTCATGATCCTAGAGTCCCGAGATCGAGTCCCGCATCGGGCTCCCTGCTCGGCGGGGAGTCTGCTTCTCCCTCTGACCCTCCTCCCTCTCGTGCTCTCTGTCTCTCATTCTCTCTGTCTCAAATAAATAAATAAAATCTTTAAAAAAAAATGGGCTGGGGACTTGATGAGACACATTTTCAAAGAAGACGGTGAAGTGGCCAATAAATACATGAAAGATGCTCAACATCACTAGCCATTAGGAAAATGCAAACCAAAACCACAAAATACCACTTCACACTATTAGGATGGCTAACTACCTGAAGTGGAAGGAACCAGATACAAAGGAGCATGAGTTGTATGATTTCATCCACATGAACTATCCAGACTATGTAAATCCCTAGAGATAGAAAGCAGATTAATAGTTGTCAGGGGCTGGAGAAAAAGGGGAACGGGAAGTGACTGGTAAAGTGTGTACGAGGCTCCCTCTGGTCGTGATGAAGATGTTTGGGGATTGTATAGAGGTGATGGTAACAGAGCATTGTAAACAGACTAAATGCCACTGAACTGTACGTTTGAAAATATTTAATTTTATGTTATATGAAGAAAAAGAAAACCCTACATGTGGTTCCTTTAAATGTGAACCTTGAGACTCAGACTAAGTAAATTTTATGAAACAAAATACACAGAGGCTTTATGCCATGGGGATATACAGCTTTAGACCTTAGGCTTTAGCTAGTTGGACAATGCAGGATTTATAAAAGGCCCATCCCAGCCTTAAACAAACATGCATGAGCTTACTGAGCCTTAATAAGCATGCAGTTAAGGTAAGAATTCTGTTGTAAGAAAATATTAATCTCTGCACACCAGCTTGTTTAGCTTCTGGGAGTGCATATGTAAAGGGATTTCCCTGTGCATTTGACCAGGGATTCTCAAACTTCAACGTGCTTGCAAATCCCTTCAGCAGCTGGTTAAAATGTGGATTCTGATCCAGTAGGTATGGGGTGGAATCTGAGCTTCTGAATTTCTCACAGGCTTCTAGCTGACACAGACGCTGTTGGTGCACAGATTTCATTTCTTGAGTGGGATTAACCAATTTATTTGGATCTGTCATTTTTAGAGGGTCGGCACCAAATAGTGACTGGAGTGCAAGGTGAATGGATACTCCTCCCTCTGGCTCCCTTTGGACAACCTTGTCCTTATAGGTTCCCTCTTTCTTATTTAACTATTATGGATTCTCATTAAAAATGTCAGGGTGGTATTATTTTTCAATAATCTTAGGAACTGAGATGATAAAATCATGCGAGAGCAATGCCTATCTGCACTTTTTCTTCTTGACTTGCCATGGGTCTTTCTTTCCTTCCCATCTGTCCTTTTGCCTGCCAATCACCCCGTCTTTCTTCTCTTTCTCTCTAGCCCACTCTCTGACCAACTCTGTCTGCATCTCTATTGTACTTTTTTTATAACAAAGGGATTAAGAAAGAATAGACCAAATGTTAGAGAGAGAATTTTGCACCGTCAAAGATCAACTAACTGACAGACACAGAGATAGAACCCAAATTTCCAGATGTATATTTCTTTTTAAAAAATTGCACTTTTACTAAACTTCTGCAGTTCTATGTTAACAAGACATCCTACTTATATAGGATCACCTATTTTAAAAATATAACAATCAATTCACTGCCCCTCTTTCACTTCTATTAGAATGACTTATTGTCCCTGGTATGTTTTGCTAATCTGGAGGATAGAGCTAGTGTAGAATAGGAGAGATGAGAGAAGAAACGCAGGGCTTCATGGCTATTGTTGCCCTATTATCTATGTAACTGCAGAAATGACCCCAATTCTTTACCCTTCCCTATATTCATGCCCTTTGCTATGTGACTTCTTCATTCCTATCATTAAAGGCAGAGTTTATTTACTTGCTTCTTGATTTCGGATCTGCCGTATGACTTGTTTTGACCATTGGGGCTGTTAACAGACATGGCACCATACAATGGTTAATTTAGGTTAACAAAATGTAAACAGGTTTTGAAATCTACTGTCAGTAGTGCATGTACTATAATTATCAATATACATTTGGTAAGCTTGAAAATTACCCATAGACTAATATCATTTCTTGTTTCCGATATTTATTTCAACAAGGATCATTATATTATACTCTTCAAAGCGGAACATCTATAAGGGTTTTGGGCAAAATGTTACCAAAATCTTATCTATAACAAATTGCTCCTGAACTTTAGAAAGTGGGTGTAATTTAATTAGGATAATGTCTTTTTCTCCAATGTTGTTATGATAATGTTCTAATTCTGTCAAGTGCGTAATTACAACATACCTAGATTCTATTGGATACATTGGATAGATATTTTAGTAATTTCATGATATCAATATTTATAAAAATCTGGAAATTGTATCTCGTTGAAACTAATAAAAATATTTGGATGTCAACTTAAAAATGTTCATGAGAGAAACATAATTTATAAATACTCATTTGGAGATTATGAGCAAAATATTTAAAGACCACTGAACTGACTTAATTCAACATGGTTCATACGACTGTTAGCTTATTATAATAGAACTCAGAATCCACCAATAGTTAAATGCAGATTAGGATCAACTACTTTCCTATAATCTTGTCATGAAGTTATAATGAAATAGAGTTCTTCTACATTCTTCTACAAATAGGCATTTATCAGCAAACAAGAACAAAGCAATCATATAATTTTTTCTGTGGCTCAATGAATTCCCAGCTTTCTGTCTTTCTTTGGTGCTTCAAAAATGCATTGTATGAAAATTCTACTTCAGAAAAATAAGACATTTCAATGTCAGGATATGGCCCATCATCCCCTGAACTCAAGAAACTAGAAATCCTCTGAGAACTAGTGGCAGGATATAGGACATTTTAGGAACCAAGTCTCGGGCACCAACTTCTAGCATATAGTCTCCTTGACCCAATAAACTCTTAACCCTATTTATGCAAGAGTGAGAAGAATCATGACACTATTAATTTTACTAATGAAAATCCATTCCCAGCTTCTATGAATCTTAGTAAATCCTCTAGTGTTAATGGAAGGTAAAAATCTTTGAAGTTTTTGTAGCAGCTAACTCTAGAGCATGGCTTCCTGGTTAGAATTATAACTGACCACTAACATTACCAATTAAAATTAGAATCCCAATAAGAGTCTGCATTCCTAATTAGGGCAACTGATCCCACCTACAGTACAACTGAAATTAACATATGCATAAATTCATATTTTCTGTGTTTTCTGTATGCTTAACTTAATTACACACATCATAAATCATTGGGCATAAGAATATATAAGATAACTAAATCCTACCAGATTGTTTTTCAAAATGTATCAATTTATATTTGCAGCAACAAGGAATGAGAATATCAAACCCCACAGTTTTGCCAATAATTTTTGTTATCTAGTTTTTGAAATTTTTTACATTCTTAGGAATTTTAATATGTGTCTTTCTGATTAATAATGAATTTGGACATTCTTCAGATCATACTTCCTTTTTTTTTTGAAGATTTTATTTATTTATTTGACACAGAGAGAGAGACAGCGAGAGAGGGAACACAAGCAGGGGGAGTGGGAGAGGGAGAAGCAGGCTCCCTGCTGAGCAAGGAGCCCAATGCGGGGCTCGATCCCAGGACCCTGGGATCATGACCTGAGCCGAAGGCAGACGCTTAACGACTGAGCCACCCAGGAGTCCCCAGATCATATTTTCAAAAAAATGTTAGCCTTTTGGGCTTCCCTTTCTGTGAATTGCATATATAAATATATATATATTTACTATATAAATAATAATTCAATTTATATATATAAATATATGTAATAATATATAATATGTAAATAATAATTCAATTTATTTAAACAAAAAAAATTTAGCCATTTCTCCCACACCTCCATTCCCCACCCCCACCTCTGACAACCACCAACCTGTTTTTTTATCTATGAGCTTGGTTATTTATTTATTTAGATTCCACATTAAGAGAGGTCATATGGTATTTGTCTTTCTCTGACTTATTTCACTTTATATAGTGGCCTTGAGGTCTATCCATGTTATTGCAAATGGCAAGGTTTCATCCTTTTTTATGACTGAATAATATTCTATCATATATATACATATATATGAGATAGATAGATGATAGATAGATATCACAATTTCTTTATTCATCCCCTCATAAAGACTTACGTTATTTAATTTTTTTGTATCTCTATTGAGTTTCGTGTCTTTGCCTTGTTGACTTATACTCACTAATAAATATTCCATGTTAATAAGAGACTTTCATATTTCTCTTTTTTATTAAAGATTTTATTTACTTATTTGACAGAGAGAGAGAGAGAGAGCACAAGCAGGGGGAGCAGCAGAGGGAGAGGGAGAAGCAGGGTCTCTGCAAGGAGCCCAATGTGAGACTCAATCCCAGGACCCTGAGATCATGACCGGAGCTGAAGGCAGATGCTTAACCGACTGAGCCACCCAGGCACCCCAAAAGACTTTCATATTTCAACAGAGACTCTCTCAGGTTCTGTTAAGAGAAAAATACATATGAAAATAAAGAAGGCAAGCATCTCTGGAGCACAGCCTCTTGGGAATCTAGAAACAGAGAGATCTTACTTGATTGGAATCTATTTTTACAACCAGAAAACTCTTTTTAGGTCCAAGCAGCCCCGGAGATAGATTAACTGCTTGTCTCTTAACAAAATGTATTGATAATGCTCTAGCCAGATTTCCTTGTTTTGTTTGTCACCTTCCCCTCCTTTGAAGTATTTTCCACATCTAACAGCCAGAACTTGCAACCGTTTCTCAGGTGACCATTTTGAGCAACTGGATCCTTCCCTGGTCATGTGCTAGAAGCCCACAATCCCTAGAAATACATGTTCTTTCAAATAAGCCCTTAACAAGGGACTGACTGGCCCGTGCTTAGGAGAGCCTTACCTCCCTTGCCTACCATCAGATGATTGAGGTCCAATCTACACTCCAGAGTTCCCCTGCAAGAGCATCCTGAGGCAGGGGAAACAATTCATCCCCGTTTGCTGACATTTTCAATTTCAACTCTGAAAACCCTGTGTCTAGGAACTGCCCTTGGTCCTAGGCAAGCCTACTTGGGACTTTGCCTGGCTTCACATTCTTGCTTATCATCCTCTGTCCAGTTTCCCACACCTCTCACTAGTTTCTACTGAGTAATTCCTTAATAAAGGTCTTGCACACAAAGTTGTCTTGGAGTCTGCTTCTGGGGAAAGTGACCTAAGACACTCTCTTAACTCTAATGCCTTATGTTATTATGACTCAGCTAGTTTTTCTGGTCTTTTGGCTCTTTTTCTTGCTATTACTAATGTATATCTCTAAGGCCCAATTTTTCATTTCCATGAAGACAACCATGACCTGATTGGGCCAGTTAATCAACATGATCATGTTGGGAAGAATTTAGATACCAAAAGACTTGTAGCATATTTAGCAGATGTTCTTTGTCATAAAATAGCTTCTACTAAAAACAACCCCCAAACCCCTTTATTTTATTATTATTTTATTAAATGCTAAATATCTTATGAATTTAGGAATCTTTTACAATGCTACCCAAGGGAAAATTTTTAGGTAAAAGTAATCATAATAGATATAAGCCAAAGGGCAAGGCAAAAAGTACGGGCATAGGAGGCATACAATAAGAATGTAGAAGTGGCAACATTTTCTAATAATTGCAGTTCATTCATCAATGTATACTTTGTAACTTCACTTTAGACAAGCAGTTCCTTGTAGCACAGCTTATGAATACATAAGCATTAAATATTTTATCTATTTGCATGCTCTTAGACAAATGTCCTTAAAACATTTGTGAGATTTTGCAGCTATGAAGCTTGATTTCTTTTTCAAGCTCTGCAATTTGCTTGAACTTATTTATATAAGGAACACCAAATTAGCTTGTTATACTTAGAGTCATTCAAGTATGCCCAACTTGCGTTCCCCAACTTGTTTGAATCCCACACATTCAATTTTTTTCCATTGCTTTCTCTGGCTTCTTTAAAGATTAAAAATAACATACATATTTTTAGATGTTTTCTAGCAATGCTTCTCAGAAAATTTACCTAATTCAGAAGATTTTATCTTTTATTTTAAATCTTTTTTTTTTTTCTGGATGATGATGAGATTCTGAAGATTGAAACATCTCTAAGGATGTTTTAAAAATACAAAGAAGGAACATAGAAAATGTCTGACATTTGGTTGTAGTGGTAGCTGTTGTTGTTTTTGTTCTATATAATTCATCTTACTCAAAAACATCAAGATAGGAAGTAAGACTTAAGTATCAAGTGCTACCTATAACAATATGCCGCTAAAGATTACATTATTGTAAATATTAGCCAGAATGACCTAAATCTTACTGGCGCCCTTGTTACCATTTATCTGTTTCTTCTAAGTTATCCAGTTTCTTGGCATATAGTTGTTCACTATAGTCTCTTATGTTCCTTTTTATTTTTAAGGCATCAATTGTAATGTGTCCTCTTTAATTTCTGATTTTCTTTAATATTTTCTGGGTTTTTTTCTTAGTCTAGTTGACAGTTTGTCAATTTTATCTTTTCAAAACCCCAACTCTTAGTTTTGATGATTTTTGTCTATTGTTTTTCTATTTTCTTTTTCATTGATTTCTCCTCTAACATTCATTGTTTCCTTCCTTTTAACATTGGACTTGAGGTGCCTAGTTAGGTTGTTTATTTGAGATCTTTCTTCTTTTTTGATGTAGGTATTTATTGCTATGAAAATTCCCTCTTAGTCTGCTTTTCCTGCATTCTTTAAGTTTTGGTATTTTGTGTTTTTGTTTTCATAGGTCTCAAGATATTTTCTAATTTCTTTTTTGATTTTTTTCTTTGACCCATTGGCTGTTGAAAGTGTGTTAATTTTTACATGTGTGTGAATCATCCAGTTTTCCTTCTGTTATTGATTTCTAGCTTCTTCCCATTATGATTGGAAAAGACACTTGGTATGATTTCAAATCTCTTAAATCTGTGAAGATTTGTCTTTTATCTAACATGTGATCTATCCTGGAGAATATTCTTTGTGCTCTTGAATATATTCTGGGGCTGTTGGGTGGAATGTTCTGTAAATGTCTTTTAGGTCTACTTGGTCTATACTGTTGTTCAAGTCTGCTGTTTCTTTGTTGATGTTCTCTTTGGTTGTTTTATCCATTATTGAAAGTAGGGTATTATAATCTCCAAATTTTATTGTATTATTGTATTATTGTATTTCTTCAGTTCTGTCAACTTTTGCTTTGTATATTAGGTACTCTGATGTTAGGTGCAAATAGAATTATAATTGTTACATTTTTCTGGTGAATTAACCTTTTATCATTATAAAATGTCCTTCTTTGTTTTTGTGACAGTTTTGACTTTTAGTCTATTTTGTTGGATATAAATATAGCCACCCCTGCTCCTTTTTGATTGCCATTTTTATGGGGTAATGGGATAACCCCATGGGAATATCTTTTTGGGATAATGTTTTCCATCTCTTGGGGATAATGGGAATATCCCCACATAGGATATTCTTTTTCCATCTCTTCACTTTCAGCCTATGTGTGTCCTTAAATCTAAAGTGAGTTTCTTATAGGGGACATATTGTTGTATTTTTTTTTTTAATCTATTTAACCACTCTATTCTTTTAGCTGGGAGTTTAATCCATTTACATTTAAATAAATTATTGATAGGGAAGGATTTACTTTTGCCATTTTGTTAATTGTTTTCTGTTTGTCTTTTTTGTTGTTGTTGTTGTAGTTGTTATTCCTCTTTTCCTCTTTCTATCATTGTGTTTTGTTGATTTTTTTTGTAGTGGTATGCTTTGATTCCTTTCTCTTTTTCTTTTGTATAATTGCGATAGTTTTTTTTTTTCTTGGTTACCAGGAACACACATAAAAATATCTTATAGTTACAGTCTATCTTAAGCTGATAACTTAATTTCAATAGCATATAAAAATTACACACTTTTACTCTCCCTCCCACTTTGTTATTGATATCACAATTTAAATCTATTCATATTGTGTATCGATTGATATATATTTTAGTAATAGTTATTTTTAATACTTTTGTCTTTTAAAATTCACACAAGAGTTAAAAGTAATTTACCCTCCACCATTAAATTAATAGAGTATTCTGTATTTGTCTACATATATACCTTTACCAACAAGTTTTATACATTTTTGTGCTATTCTGTTACTTTTGTTTCAAGCTGAAGAACTCCCATTAGCGTTTCCGTAAGGCAGATCTGGTGATAAACTTTCAGCTTTTGTTTGTCTGGGAAAGTCTTTATCTCTCCATTAAAAAAAAGCAAATTATTTCTTAGAGATGTTTTAGGTTCACAGTAAAATTGAGAGGAAGGTACAGAGATTTCTCATATACCCTTTTCCCTTTATACATGCATAGCACCCCCCATTATCAATATCACCCACCAGAGTGCTATGTTTGTAACAATTGATTAACCTAGATTTACATGTCATAATCACACAAAGCCCATAGTTTACATTAGGGTTCACTCTTGGTGTTATTCATTCTATAGATGTGAACAACTGTATAATGACATGTATTCATCATTACAGTATTATACAGAGTATTTTCACTGCCCTAAAAATCCTCTGCCATGCTTCTTCATCTTCCTCTCCCTAAACCCTGGCAACCAGTGATCTTTTTACTGTGTCCACAGATTTTATTTTGCCTTTTCCACAATGCCATGTAGTTGGAACCGTATTGTATGCAGTCTTATCAGATAGGCTTCTTTCACTTAGTAATATGCATTTAGGGTTTCTGTATGTCTTTCCATGGCTTGATAGCTCTTTTATTTTTAGTGCTGAATAATATCTTATTGGCTGCATGTGCCATAGTTTATTTATCCATTTACTCACTGAAGGACATCTTGGATATTTCCAGGTTTGGGGAATTATGAATAAAGCTGTTATAATATCTATGGATTGGCCTCATATAGGATAAGACCTTCATCAATCAATGTAGCCAGAGCTTCTGTGAGCCTCTTAAACTTTGTGGTAGTACAACCTTCCAGTCTTTGTTCTTAGTGGCCCAAGGTCTCTAGAGCATACGAACTCCCATCAGTGCTCTAAGATAGGCAAGCTAAAATCTCCTTCCTTGATCAACTCCTGGAAAAGTTGGAACATTTGACATGTGGGCCAATTCTTTCCTTTCCCTGGGAGAAGCTGGGAAATCATTTTTTTATGCCTACCCACTCTGCATTGAGCCAGGGGGACAAGCTATAGTGAGGGCCCACACACTAGTTCAAACTGCTGCCTCTGTTCTCTGTAGTCCCCAGGGGTCTGGTGTATGCCAGGCCCTGCTAGTGCTCCTAGACAGGTGAGAGAAAAGCCATCCCTTCAAGTAGTACCTGGACAAGTTGAAAGTTAGATGTGAAATCCAACTCTTTCCCTCTTCACAGGGAAACTGAGAGCTGGAGGTTTCCTCTCAGTCATATGGCACTGTGCCAAGGGGGGGATTATGGCAAAAGGATGTCTCTCATTTTCCTTCCAGTTTTGATGTGGCTGGTTTTGCACCTGCCCATGGTGCAGGAGCCTTTCAACTAGTTTCTGGATTTCTCACAAATAGAATTGATCCATGTATTGCTGTTAAACTGGTACATCCGTGGAAGGAAGAATAGTCCAGGGCTCCTATTCGGCCATCTTGTTGATGTCACCTCCAAGAACTTCTTAAGATGAGGTGTATAGTATAAATTTTTTTCATCCTTGTATGTAAAAAATTCTCACAATTCAATAAAATAAAACTACATTATGATTTCTTTTTAGAGAGAGAGAAAGAGAGCAGGGGGCAGGGAACAGAGGGAGAAAGAGAACCTTAAGCAGGCTCCATGCCCATCTAGGAGCCCGATGTGAGATTCAGTCTCATGACCCTGAAATCATGACCTCAGCTGAAATCAAGAGTCAGACACTTAACTGAGTCACCCAGCTGCCCCTACATCATGATTTTTAAATAAGAAACTATATATGTTTTTTGCATTTGAAGGGATTATACCTATGTCTTCTGTTATCTGATTTTATTGTTGAGAAATGTAACGTCTCTTTTTGTTATTTTTTTCTGAAAGATTTTAGAAATGATGGCTTTATTCCTGGTATTCTGAAATTTACAATCCTGGTATTCTGAAATTTACAATGGTGTGCATTGAAGTGTTTATAATTTCATTCTTTGGTCTTGAAATTTGGCCTGCTCTCAATCAAGATACATGCCCTTCAGTTTTGGAAAGCTATCTTACTATGCTTTGATAATTTCCTCTTTTCGTCTTCCATTCTTTCTTTCTAAAACCTTCCTTATTTAGAAACTGGGCATTGTGGATTGATCTTTCAGCTCTTCCCTCTCCTCCCCGCCCCTTGCTCTTAGTCTTCTGTTAGTTGCTTTTCTATTTTATTTTTAAATGGGGCGCCTGGGTGGCTCAGTTGGTTAAGCAAGTGCCTTCGGCTCAGGTCATGATCCTGGAGTCCCGGGATCGAGTCCCGCATCGGGCTCCCTGCTCGACGGGGGGTCTGCTTCTCCCTCTGATCCTCCCCCTCTCGTGCTCTCTGTCTCCCATTCTCTCTCTCAGATACATAAAAAAAAAAAAAAAAAGAATAACCTAGGGGCGCCTGGGTGGCTCAGTCATTAAGCGTCTGCCTTCGGCTCAGGTCATGATCCCAGGGTCCTGGGATCGAGCCCCGCGTCGGGCTCCCTGCTCGGCGGGAAGCCTGCTTCTCCCTCTCCCACTCCCCCTGCTTGTGTTCCCTCTCTCGCTGTCTCTCTCTCTGTCAAATAAATAAATAAAATCTTAAAAAAAAAAAAGGATAACCTAAAATCTCTCTCTCTGCCCGCCAACCTTTACACGTATTTCTGCTTACTTCTACTACCTTTGTTTTTTGACTGTTTTATCTTTTCATATCAATGTGAAAACGTTAATTAGCACTTTATGTGATTTTTTTAAAATTTGTTTCGCGGTCTACTGCTGTTTTCTCTATTTTTTGTACTTAAAAATTTTTTTTCAGACTCGAGGATTCTTCAAATGTTTGTAATTAGTGGTCTGCTCCATTCAGAAGTGAATCTCTAAAAAGCTAATTGGAAGCTCTATGGGCATAAGTGGAGCTTGCTGACTGCTAGAGGTTATCTGCAATGTTTTAGATAGGTTGCCAGCAATTTAATTTGGTAAACCAGCAACTGACAATAAAATGCTGCAATAATTGACCTGGAAGGATAGATGCTAATCTTATATGTGTTTGCGTGTGTATGTACATGCATGTCTCTGTGTGTGTGTGTATGTGTGTGTGTGTGTGTGTGCATGCACTAAGTATTTATCATGGAGACATTTAGAATATCAGGAGTGGTCTACTATTTTTTTATGCTTATATATGTATTTATCTCAAATTAATGTATATTTATTATTAATTATTTTTAGGAGAAACAATATAACTATTTAATTTTTACAATGAAATTTTACTTAAAAGCACTAAACATTAGATTTGTTTAATTTCTAATTTGTAGGTATCTTAAACAAATTTGATTCATTTCTTTCTTATTTTTGAGCTAGAAGAAGTTTAAAGCAAGGTGAGATTATTTTCTCACTATTTCTGTTGAAGAATTTAATCTCAAAATTGACGTCATAATATAAGCTATTACTCACATCTGGACACTTATCAAGATTTTAATATTCAAACTAACAAGTATGTTTTGTTTAATAAGTCAGAAATTAGTGAGTGATGTTTATGACTATGAATATTCAAATGAGAGTTTCTTTCTAAATAATCAGAGAAGTATACACGATTGAAAATGGTGAGGATTAGTAAAAATTACTTTGCTGTTCAAAATTTTGCATTATGAAAAACAGAATATATATCCCTGTGTTTCTTTACAACCATGATTTCTTTGATTTAGTCTAATCAGAGGAGGAAATGACCCTCCATCTATATGTTAACTTAAGGCCAATTGGAACCAATGTGCCATGATCATCGTTGTCTTTAATTATTGTTTACTGCACATCCATGGAATATATAACATTGGCTAAAGTTTGAGCAGTCCTGGTTCCTGTCATTGGAGAGCTTTTGACCTACATTAAAGAAATGTACTACACAGGGTCAGGACAGATACATAGCATATGGTGGGGGGCAGGGATGCCGAGTATGTGAGGGTTTGCCACATTTTGCCCGTCACAGAAATGTTCATACAATAGTTCTGACACGTGAGAAGTTAGGGTTTTAGCAGAGGTAGAAGAAATTTTTTAAGCTATTTCAGATGTCGGAAGGGTAGTTAGATGAAATTTTGGAACCAAAAGAGAAAAATCCATGCAGCTGGTAGTAACATCAACTTGACTCAAACAACACATGTTTATAGATCATTAGTAAAGTAAAAGGGGGCTTTGCCATGGTTGATGGCAGCCTGGAAAATTATCCTACCAAATGCCCTGAGAGAAGGAAATAAAAGAGAATGAAAAAGCACAGATAGGATAATTGGCATAAAGGTATGGGTTAGAAAGATGAGTTTCCTAAGCCAACATCTAAGAAATGAGAATAAAAGACACATTCATTAAAAAAAAAAACAAAAACAAAAACAAAAAAAAAACAGCATACTGAAAGTCTGCTATGTGGACTTCTTTAAAAAAAGAAGGAGGAAATCATATGCAAAAATAGGGAGAAGCAGTATCTTAACATCTAATATTTTCAGGGAAAGATTGTCAAGGAAAACATGAGAACATAGTTTCAAATGCAAAGTGGTTGAAGGCAGAGATGAGATTGTGTAACATGCATTGAAATGGCTTGGCATAAATTTACGTGTTTCCATTGGCATATCCGTAAAAGGGATTGCGCTGGGAGGTAGCCATGGCGGCACTGGTAAGAGTTCAGATAATGGAGCCAAATTACCCGAGTTGGGATTCAGCTTCCCTGATTTCGGGTATGTGACCCTGGGCACATTGTTTCACCTCTGTGAGCTTCATCATAGTACTTAGCTCATAGAGGAGTTCTGAGGATTAAATGAGTAAATACATGCAAAGAACCAGAACAGCACCCGCTTCATAGCCCTACCAGTTATTTTTATTACCATTATTACCATTAATTTCCCTTTTTCCAGCGTGTGTAAGGCATTTTTACATATTTCTGAATATTTATTTTCCTTGTCTCGCCTTTATTTATCCATTCGACAGGTCAAGAATACTACTAAGTGCCTGGCTATGGCAATATGTAAGATGCATAAACCTGTGCTGATGAAGAGCTTATTATTTAGTTAGTGAGAAAAGACATACTAGTGGAGTAAAATTTTGATTTTCAATCATGTCGTTTTCAATGCCTTTCACAACTACCCTTCTCCTATCATTCAGGCTTCATTAATGGCTTTATATTTACTGCCTTCAGTGTAGGTTTGCTACTTCATACATAAAGAATGAAAGACAAGACTTGATGCTTAGTTTTGGGCGCCTGGGTGGCTCAGTCGTTAGGGTCTGCCTTCGGCTCAGGTCATGATCCCAGGGTCCTGGGATCTAGTACCACATCGGGCTCCCTGCTCGGCGGGAAGCCCGCTTCTCCCTCTCCCACTCCCCCTGCTTGTGTTCCTGCTCTCGCTGTCTGTCAAATAAATAAATAAAATCTTTAAAAAAAAAAAAAAGACTTGATGCTTAGTTTTGAAGTTGAAAATCTTAGCATTGTTTATTAAGAGCAAAGTCTGAAGGATTTGGAAAGTAGGTTTCAATCAGTAAACTACAGAGTAGAAAGAACATAGGACAAAGTAAGACATTTTGATTTTCAACACATTAATAGAAAAGACCTTTCTTAAAATGTAGGAGGTAGGAGTGGAGCTTGGTTAAGAGGAAGGAGAAAAAGTATTTAGAGATTAATGAAGAATTCCTCCCACTGTCTTCTCGGGACACATCCCATGGCTTGGAGGGAAATGATAGGGCAGCAGACATTTTTTTAAGGGGAATCCCAGGGCATAGCGGATTTGTGTCTTTTTTCTCAGGACGAGGTCTAAGGGCACTGTGTGCCTCACAGAGAAGCTCAGCATGGAGCCAGAGTATGGATTAGCAAGAGAGATAAGAAAAAGAGCAAGGGAGGAGACTAGAGATAAGAGTCTGAGATGACTTACCACTCTCCCAAAGCCTGAGTTTTGGGATAGTTTTTAAAAAGGGCCCAGAAATGAGAGAGAGAGCCAGAGAATTGAACAAGTCTTTGCCATTCGAATGTGGAGGGCCTGAATATGTCCATTAAAAATCATGGACTCTGGATGTCAACTACCCATGTAGTCTTGGCAAGGGACAATGGTGAGAACTGGCTGACCCATCACATCACTGTACAAACCTGGGAGAACAGAAGAGGGCCACAGACCCAGGAGCCCCTCTCCTCTGTATCCTTTCCCTACCTTGATTTCGGTGGTGCTACCTGGGCCCCACCCAGAAGCTGAAGTTAGCCAGACAGAAGGGAAGGGGGTGGGAGTGGGGGGAAAGAATTCTGCATCCACTACTGAGAAGTTACAGGAGAAAAAGAGTGGTGTTTTTTTTTTTTTTAAATCTGGAATTGACAGGTTTTCTAAATTTGCAAGATTAAGTGATTTTAGTTTTGTTTTGCTACTGAGAGGAAATGGAAAACCATCAACAATGCAGCATTCGGTTCCAGGGAATTACGGTGCATCTTTTTGCAACCCATTTTTGCCTGTAATGATCACCCCAGCTTACACTTAGAATGAACACTTCAATACAATACAAGTAGTATGACCCGGCCCAGCACCAGCGGTGCAGAAATAAGCTCTTTAGGGAAAACGCACTAGGAGCCAGAATGATCACATGGCGTGTGAGTTTCAAATAGGCAGGGAGTGAGGGAATGGCATTTGGGGTCTAAATCAAAGCAGATAGGCGAGATGTAGGCATGGGATAGGGGCACGGTGAAGTCCAGCCTGGCGGAAGAAAACGTTTCGGGGAGTAGTTGGGGCATTGTTTGGAACTCAATCCCCCATCACAAGTGAGGAACATATGAAGGACCAACTGATTGGTTTTCTGCTCAAAACATAAATTTATTTTATAACCCTTGCAGACAGTGATCTCACTATTACACAGAAATCATCATTTCGGGGCACCTGGGTGGCTCAGTCGCTAAGCAACTGCCTTCGGCTCATGTCACGATCCCAGAGTCGTGGGATCGAGCCCGCATCAGGCTCCTTGCTCAGCAGGGAGGCTGCTTCTCCCTCTCCCACTCCCCCTGCTTGTGTTCCCTCTCTGGCTGTGTGTCTCTCTGTCAAATAAATAAAATCTTAAAAAGAAAAGAAAAGAAGCCATCATTTCTCAAAGAGGTGATCAAGAACCCTCTTTGTCTTCTGTGGTGGAACACATTTCCCTCCAGTTCTGGCTCCGCAACCCAGGACACGTGATCTATGCCCTCTGACTTGAGTTTCTTCATTATAAAGTGAGGATACTGAATAACTACCTCATATGCTTGTTGTGATAATAACACAAACTAAAGTGTGCCTGGCACATAGCACACAATCTATTAATAGCATAATATTTGTTTTTGTTTTTTTAAGATTTTATTTATTTATTTGACAGAAAGAGACACAGTGAGAGAGGGAACACAAGCAGGGAGAGTGGGAGAGGGAGAAGCAGATTTCCAGCACAGCAGGGAGCCCCGATGTGGGGCTCGATCCCAGGACCCTGGGATCATGACCTGAGCCGAAGGCAGACGCTTAACGGCTGAGCCACCCAGGCGCCCTGCATAATATTTGTTTTAAATAAACTTCATCACCCTTGAGAAAAGGAAGCACTAAATATTCTAGTACCTGCAGGTTTCTGGGTCCAGTAGAGGACACAGAACCATGATTCCAGGTCTGGGCTAACTGAGGTTATGTGAATAAGAGATCCGTATAACCCCGACTTGCAACTATAAATAACATTTCACTGCTGCCCCTTCTTTGTTACAAACAAGGATTTTGTTTGGCAGCTTTGCCCTCCCAGGAATTTTCTATTTTGAGGTTTTCTTCCTGCTCTCTTTTCCACTTCTGAGTGTCTTTTGGGAAATGTTTTTGTTTTTTTTTTCAGACAAGGTTTCTTATTGTATAGATTTTTTTTCACTGATTTTAGGATTCCCTGACAACTAAGTTTTTAGAAGCCTAAAATAATAATAATAATAATAATAATAATAATAATAATAATAATAATAAAAAAATTAAATTAAATTAAAAAGCAGGCAATAACACAATCCCACTTTTTGCTTTTTAGCACTCATACATTCAGAATCCTCTACTTGTTATTTAAAAAAGGAATTTAAGGTATCAGAATATTCATGAGAAGACTTGGAAATGCAGGATTAGTTCACAGAGACTCATGTTGGTGGCAGCCATCATTTCCCTGTGGGTGGGCTCAGTGCTGGGGTATTGGGGACAGAACTTAGCACAGCACCTGGTTTATCATAGGCATTCAGTAAATGGCATATTCTCTTTCTCTTTCCTTTCCTTTCTTAGTGATGACTTGCTGACAATAAATATTGACATATTGATGGTAAAGACTGAATTGATTTTTGTTAAGAAAGTCTATGGACTCTACTTTCAAGGTACTTTCAGAATCTGGAGATGTCTCACCTTTTCCACTGCCACCGCTGCAGTCCAAGCAACCATCATGTGTCACCTGGATCATTGTGACATCCTCTTAATTGACTTCCCCTTTGACCCTTCTCCAGCATGCTGGCCTCCTTGCATTTCCTGACCGTGCTGAGCATCTTGCTTCCTTACATTCTTCGCACTGGCTATTATTCTCTCTGAAAGACTCTTCCTTCAGAGAGCCACACGGCTTGCTTCACTTCATGTCTTTAGACAACGGTCATCTTCTCAGCAAAGTTTGCCCTGATTATCTCATTTCAAATTGCTGATAGACACTTCCTCGCTCTCAGATCTCATTCCTCTGAGAATGTTCTGCCTTTCCTCCATAAGAGTTTCATTTTCTCATATACTGTACAATTCACGCATTTATTAGATAGTTGTTAATTTTCTGTCTCCTCCCCACTCCCCAAGACAGAAATTCTTTTCTTCCTTTATCCCCTTAATGTATCCCAAGGGCCTAGAACACTACCAGAAATGTAATAATCTCTGAGTAGGTGTGTACAGAATGAATGAAAGACAGATTTCTGTATTAAAAAAAATATGATGAGGTGATTTCAGTTTTTGGACATACAAACTGGTTCCTTTTGTATAATCTTATGCCTCAGAGATCACATTGCTTAGTTCTATAGGAATTATATGCTAAAGTTTTTTTTTTAAGATTTATTTATTTATTTTTAGAGACAGAGGTGGGGGGAGGAGGGGCAAAGGGAGAGAGGTTCTTAAGCAGACTCCATGCTAAGCATGGAGCCTGTGGGACTGGATCTCATGACCATGAGATCATGACCTGAGCTGAAACCAAGAGTTGGATGCTTAACGGACTGTGCCACCCAGATGCCCCTATATGCTAGAGTTTTTGAATTTATACAAATGAGATAACTGATAGTGATCAGATTCAGATTCATTATGTGTCTCTCAACTTTGGGTTCCCTTCTCTGTCACTCTCTCTTCCCAGGGTTAATGTGATTTTGTGTGTACCAAAGTTTTCCATTCCACTGAGATATAAAATCGGTCTTGATAGTTTGATGAAGTTTGCAAATCTGGTATTTTCCTGAGTAAAAGAGCCAGTGCAAATTAACTAAAAAGACAACTCATAAAGCATATATTACATCATCAGGCAAAATTTTATTTTATGTGAATTAAAGTCCTATTGAATTTCATTTTCTTTTGCTGCATATAAAAATGATTTGAAGATAAAGCATATCTTAGGCAAAGGAATGTTTGAGCGTGGGAAGTAAGGCCATTCTGTAAGATTTTCCAAATAAGCTTAAGTCGGATAGGAGGAGAGAATGACCATTTGGTAGAAATTATGAAACACTAAAGGTATGAGTGTGGGTGGATTTGGGAGAGATTTAGCTCACTGATCCAGGAGCTCTTTGAATAAATCTGTTTTGTAGACTTAGACTCTTGAATGTTTGCCATATGACAATATTTGTTCCATTTGGGAGGGATGGATTTGGCAAACTCTTACTATTGTTTCTCGGGAATGGTGTACAAAGCATTAAAGTTATATTCCATTGAGAAAATATTTCCAATTTATAAGGTAAGGACATAGAAGTTTGAAATAAACTGAGAATTTTTAATATTTTTCCTCCTTGTAAAAAAAAAGATGCATGGTAATTAGTTACTAATATTTTTAATAAAAGAAAATTGTCATTAAATGCTCCAAGAAAATCAGACAGATTATGATTAGATGCTATCCTATCTAGGTTATAAAAAAAGAGCAAGGTCTCAAGGTTCTGCCTCACTTTAGGGAAGTGTTACCATGTCTTATCAATGGAACTTGGCCATAGACATGTCTCTCTTTCTTCCACTTTTTCTAGGATAAGAGTACCTCATCTGTTCAGAATTTTGAAATTAAATGAAGTTTCACGAGAAAATGATTGAGAAATTAGTGTGAATGATACATCATTATTACATGAACTGTATGAATTTAATAGAAATTTAGAAAACAAATCACACTACGATTGATTTCTATCTCTTGGAGTTCTGATTATTTTACCGCTTTTGAAAAGATTCAACTGATTATTAGGGACTGCTAAAAAGAAAAGAGTTTTCCTGATTTTGGCAAAGATTTCCAAAAAGGAACTTTGTGGTATAAGAACTTGGGTAATGTGGGTATATTATAAATTATACCTGATTCACAGTGAGTTTTTAATATATAGTTTATTAGACTAACCAAGAATTTTAAGTAAGAAGAGCAAAGGACAACTATCTTAAATGTAGATCTATGTAGTTATTGGGTGAATTTAATATATGATGCATCATTGGGTAGCTTTCACTCTTCGTGGCTATTTGTCTAGTGATTATCTTCCGGAGGGCACATTCTGAGACCTCATCAGAATTGTAAAGACACCCGGGATGAGAGGAAACATATGTTGCTTAAAAAGATTTTCAACATTAGAGTCTCATACATTGAACAAACAAGAACAAAAAAACCCACGTATTTTTAAAATTATCAACTATAAAAAAAACCCATGTTGATAACAGTTTAGGTCATGGAAATATACAGCTAATAAAGTAGTAAAATATTTAGGGTGAGCCATGCAATTAACGAGGTCAGCGGCCCATGTCTATCACTTAGTATTTTCTTTGTGTGCATGTAAGGTATGATATTTACAGCTAGCTCAATTGTATACCACAAATATTAGTGAAAATAAAATCCCAAATCTTTGTAAGAGTTTATGATACCCTACATGCTCTGGCCTTGGCCAATAGTAGCCCTTCTCATTTTTCACTCTCTTTCTGATTCACCTTTACATTCCAGCCACCCCTCGCCCCCCGGCCTGAAATGGTCTGGCATCATCATGGCTCGTGACTTACCTCATTCAGATTTCTGCTCGGAAGTCACCCATCAGAGATGCCAACATGCCAGACCTCCACCCCAACCCTTCTCACTGGTCTCTAGTCCTTTTCCCTACTTTATTTTCCTTTATGCACTTATTGCGCTAACATATTATGTATCTAGAAGGTTTTTTAAAATTAATTTTCTGTCTCCATCAAGGGAATACGCAAGAACAGGGGCACGGTTTTGGCCAGTGTACTCCCAGAGCTTAGAACAGTTCCTGGACCAGGGTAGACATTCGATAGATAGTTGCTGAATCAATGGATGAGCTGAGTGAGCAAATGAGCAGCCTTTGGCATCATGGGATATCTTGAAATCAACACTTGCTATACCATCATTCAGACAGTCTGATTATACTTATTTCCCTTTTTTATCTTCTTTAATTTTTTAAAGGTTTTCTTTGGATATCGGAATTTAGCAACCAAAACAAAGTAAATAAGCAAAAAACAAGCTCTCCCAGAATATTTTATGAGACTTATGCCAAGTTCAGGCTATACATATTGTAAGGGATGGCATCCAATTTAATACTATGATCTACATCAAAACAGCATGTCTCAAACTCACCTTCATATTTGAGCACTATTTGGGGTAAAAACGGGGATGTATTATTTTTAGAAGCAAGATATCTTTCCAAGTTTAATCATTTGTTTTTCATGAGTTTAGATATCCTGAAATATACAGTCAAAACTCTTCAAGGGCTTTTAAAAATTAATTGTATGGGCGCTGGGGTGGCTCAGTCTGTTAAGCGTCTGCCTTAGGCTCAGGTCATGATCTCAGGGTCCTGGGATAGAGTCCCGCATGGGGCTCTCTGCTCAGCGGGGAGTCCGCTTCTCCCTCTCACTCTCCCTCTGTGCTCTCCCTCTCTCTCTCAAACAAATAAATAAAATCTTCAAAAAAAATAAATTATAGAGAATAGAAAAAATATCTCAAAATGCTGAAGAAAAGTTTCAGAACATACATTTCTCATAAAAATATTTATCTTACTTTTCTGTGAGATGCATAACTGATAATTTAGCTGACAATATTTTTTAATTTTGTAGATACTCATTACTTTATATTGTTCTTAGTTCTAATGAATCTTCTGGTGAAGGACATTGTGCTTAGCTGTTTATTTAATGTAGAGAGAATAATTTGTTTTCTTAAATATTGGGGTCAAAATTGTTCAAGTAAAATAAGCTAAATTAAAAAACCAAAAAACCAAAAAAACCATAGAGTAGGCCTATGGTGTTCTGGAAATGCTACTCCCCGTATCAGGATTTATATTTCTAGGGTATCAGAGGAAAGATCATCTCAGACATCTGAAAAAAGTCCACTGCCAACAAAGTTAGATATATTTAACATATGAATTGGGGACTTTTCAAGGCATTGAATCTGAAATGCCAGGAAAAACTCCAATCCATTGCTCGTTGTGTTCTCCTTGGAGAAGCTGTTTCTGAACTTTGAGCAAAATAGGGCCTCACAGGAAATAAAGGGCTTTTCTTGACCTGTTATGGCTTTGAAAGAAAAATCTCTTGAAAGTCATTTCTAAGGAAATAATTAAATCTGAATTAAGGTAATTTAAAATTATTAAAGTGAAATTATTTTATAGATAAAAAATGCTAGTTAGAAGCTTGTGAGCCTCACTTTTTAAACACTCACTTTTTTGTGGGAAGATGTTTAAAAGAAGTTTTTATTATTCAATAAAATTTTTCGTAATCAAAGTAATTTTCAGAAAATCACTTTAGAAAATTTTACAGTAAAGTCTCAGTTTATTTTAAAATATGTGAACATGTCTTACATCAAATTTTCCCATTTTTACCAACACTCATTTGTAAATTTTGCTTCTCTTCACTTTTGGCTGTGAAAATATAACAGTGCAACAAGTTTGATGGTAAAAGTGTGTTCTATCCTCAGATTTACTTAGAATTGAAAATATTATAACTAGCAACTGACACAAATTTGTGATTCAGCTGTTATCTTGATTGAAGTAAGAAGAAAATATTTCTTTTAATATTAAAACAATGTTTTCTTTTTATAGTTATCATTGCTCTGGGCTTAGATTTTTCTGAAATTTTAAATAGCATTAAAGGAGAACAAGACTTGTTTTATCATACTAAAATATTATACAAAAAGTTAGAAAGAAAATGACATATGGGAGTACTACTTGAGAATTTAAATTCCTCTTGCTTCCCTTGCTACTGAGAGTAAATGTGTCATAGTGATGTGGGAAACAAAGGCAGAAGAAAAAATATTCAATTTCCTTCCTACCTACAGCCCATTGACAAGTCCTTGAAACAGGCAGAGTGACATTCCTCTAGGGACTCAACTGCCTCAATGTTAAGACTTTGCTAAGGGCAAAAGGCAATCCTAGCCTGACCGCCCCCCTCTCCCCCAACGAGGATCCTATAAGTCTACTTTAATGTATAATGTATAACGTTTCCTTAGGAAACTTCCTTTATCTCTAAACACCCCCAAGATATGCATTGGTAATCAACCCCCAAGCATATGGCCCACCGATAAACATCTGAAGGGTCTCATGAACTAAGGTTTTATTAGACGGTAATAAATTACCTTTTCCCAACAACAGCTAGCCCCCTCAAGGTCCTGGAAACCTTGCTTCCAAAATTCCTTAGAGACTTACAGCTCTCTAAGGTCATGGGCAGCTCCTCATGATCCCAGTGCAGGTCTCTCTGCCATGGGTCCTGTCCCCTTGCTTTGATAAAACCACCTTTTGCACCAAAGATGCTCAAGAATTCTTTCTTGGCCACTGGCTTCGAACCGTAACATTCTTTCCTCCATCAATAGCAGAACCCCAAGTCTAGAGGTACTCTGAGCCACTGCATACTTGCGATGCAGAAAATCTAGTCTTTTTCTGGAATCTTCTCCATTCCTTAGTACTCATTCTGTCTGCAGTTCCTGGGGAGGGGACTAGCTCACACATAAATATAAATGTGAGAGTCTGTCTGAAGCTTTTTACTTCCTCTGCTGTGGTATCCAGGATGCTTCGCCATCCTCCTGGGACTCACCTCACTTGCCACTGCCTGCCTGCCCTTTTGCTAAGCACTCTAGGGGTTTTCTCTCTGTCTTGCAGAGTAACTCCTGCTTTTCTTCCATCAGCTCTTAGACACAATTCTTTCCTTTATAATAGCGTCATCTCCTTCCCAGAGCTTGCATACCTGGAGATGCTGATGTGAGACAGGGCTATTGAGGGAGCAGGCTGGATGGGGTGTTGGCCTGGTTGGGCAGATGTAGTCTAACTCTGTACCTGGAATAAGTCCCCTTCTCTCCCTGCCCCCACAATATCTGTGCCTTGTATCTTGGACTGGCAACTTCATACTATAATTTTCCCTCTTCTTCTTCCTTCCTTCCTTCCTCCCTTCCTCCCTCTTCCCTCTGTCCTCCCTTCCTCCTTTCCTTCTTTCTTTCCTTCCTTCCTTCCTTCTTCCCCTCCCTCCATCCCTCCTTTCCTCTTCCCTCTTTCAGCCCCCCCTTTCCTTTTTTTCTTCTTTCCTTTCAATATATTCTAAGCACCTATGTGCCAGGCGTTATGTGAAATACTTCATGAACTTATTACCACAAGTGCTCAACAATCGAAACACATTTGCATCTCTCTTTTAATAGTATGCATGTTCTTTTTCATAAGATTTCTGCGTCATCTGGAGCACTAAAGTTACTGTAAATTTGAGGAGGAGGAAACCTCTTATTTACTCAACAAATATCAGGAATTTACGTGTCCTTTTGCCATCCCAACAAGATGTGAAAGCAAGAAATGAAATCTCCCAAATCAAAGGATGTGTCTCAACAAATGTTTCGATGTGTCTGAGACACACAGAAGCTTTTATTTCAGGGACAGAGCAGGCTGCGCAGTGCCCACAAACGGTCTCTAGGGGGTGGTGTGGCTCAATGCTGCAGCTCAAGGTCGTTAAACATGCAAAATCTCAGTATATTTGTGGGTTTCTCTCTGGCTAATGAACCGTTTCTAGAGAAAAAGTCACTAAAGAGAAAGCAAATTGTGCTATTTGATCATTCTCTCTTTGTCTCCTGTTTCTAGCATGTGATAAATAGAAAGAGGGCTCTCCGGACACGGAGTTCTGCTTAGTTTGGGAGTAGGAGAGTAGCATTTAGGACTGATGGCAGAAGGTACCGGATTCAGAAGAAATGCCTTGATTGGGAGAGTTATTTTCTTGTCAAGTCTCACTGCAGAAGCAAGAGGGAAAGATGGGGGTTCGGGGGTGGGGGAGCGGGTGTCCTGACATTGGTTGAGACGATGGTTGGCTTCCTTCTCCTAGATTTTGGAAGGAGTTGAAAGCATTACATGACTTAGAACGATTCTTAGGGGTGTATTTGCTGTACAGCATTAGTGAGCAGACCCTGAGGAAAAGGGACCCATCTAGAGGGCTAAGAGGGATAGGGGGATGAGGATGGGGAACAGAACCAGACTAGGGTCACTGTCAAAACCCAGCACTGAGAGATCTAACCCCTCATGATACTCTTCCTCTCCATAACGCTATGGGGCATAGTTGGACTATTATCATAATATGGATAGTGTAGATCACATAATTTTGGTTCATATTGTGTTATTTTTAAAAAATCTTAAAATAAATTTTAGAAATGTATATAGCCTTAAAGTCTGGGCAATTTAGAGATAACATGACTCTATAATCCAGGAATTTTCATGCCATCGGTTCATTTAACAAAAGGTTATATTGACACTTCCTGAATAACATTTTTTTTTAATATAAGAATAGAAAATGTGAAAGAGTTTTGTAGACAAACTAACATATTTCAGATATATGTATCATATATAATATATATTTATATAATTATATAACATATAATTATATCATAATAGTAATATAATATACACACACACACACACACACACACACATATATATCTTCCATGGTGTGTTCTAGTACAAGTTTGAAAGCAGGTGAAATTAGTGAATTCTCTGGTATTTAGGAAAAAAATGTTTGAAATTTGTTTGTCTTTGATTGGAAGTAGTGAAAGGGCTAGGGGTCCTATAGATAATAAGAGAAACAATGCCTTCGAGTAAATCATATTTTCAAGAAACATCAATTACTAAAAACTTGAGGAAGCTTTGCAAAACTACTTTATCTATAATGCAAAGCTCAATGGAACAATTTTGTCCCTCTTTCCCAAGAGGTTATTACTAAACTTGTGTTACCACGAGCTTTGTGCTCTCTAGTCATCCTGCATCTCACTCTGCCTCACAGTAGGACATGGGGAATGCTGTTTTAATATGAGGATATGCTAACTGATGCTACCAAAGGCAGGTTCCCTGGAAAGCTAACTGAAGCTTAAACTCTGGGGTCCCTCCCTTGCCCAAACCTGTGTGGGAGCTGGGACTTTCTGAGAGTTTCAGGTGTTCTAGGTGAGAATCCAAGCTGTAACCAGAAAGCATTTTTGTGTAAGAAATCCTGGTAATTGTCTCAATAGACCTCAGAAGAAAGGGACCTAAATTTATAAGACTTCTGTAATTTATTGAGATTTTCAGTCTCATTCTAAGTGTTCACTTGTGTGAATTTTGTATTTGTAATTTGTTTGTTTTTCATGAAGATGGCCTCTCAAAATGTGTAAGCTTAAGTTTGACCAAACCTGGGTTCACCCCCAACTGTAATAAGTAGATGCAAAATGTGTAAAACCTCAAACATAATTCAAATGGGTTTTGTTTTGTTTGTTTTTGGCTTTTTGGTTTTTTGCTCATATAATACTGCAGAATAGGTGAACAGGTTTATGGGGAGCCCTTGCCCATACAGTCATTCAGGGACCCAGAGGAATGGGCATTCTGCCATCGCCAATATGGCTTCTAAGGTAATTGTGGGGTCATCAACATCCTAGGCAGCCAGAAGAAAAAAACAAACAAAAACAAACAAACAAACAAAAAAACTGGTGCAGGGGAGGATTCTGGAGGCCAGCCTGGGAAGTGATGCTTTTCACTTTTGTTCATATTCCATTGAGTTAGTCATATTCCATAACTAAATTTAAGTGACGCAAGGAAATGTTATCCAGCGGAATGCTCAGGAAGGAGAGGAGAAGATGGAGTTTGGGTAAGTCTCTGCAACAAGCAAATTCCTTTCATGTTTTTTAAGGTCTAGGTACACAAATTGTATAGATAGACCTTTTTGTATATAACCATTTTGCTGAAGCATGAGAAAAACTTCTAAAAAATATATGGAATGAGATTTAAAATCTCAGTCTGGAGCCATATTTACCTAGCAATTATTTAATGAACATGCATACACTTAATGCTTACTTACATCCTAATGTGGACTGGTAATGGAGTCTTCTAAACAGGAGTTGGATAATCTAGACTTTAGAATCCAAAGAGATGGTTCACAACGTGGCACCAGCAAACAAGAAGATTAGGGGATAATCCTTTCCTACCTTCTTTCAATGATTGAGGTCAGGTGAAGACCTGAAACAATAGCATCACTGTAGTTACTTAATCGCCAACTATTGAACTAGGGAAAACACCCCATGAAATGGAAATTAATTGTGCAGTACTTTTTAATATGTTTGCTTAAAACAAATGTGCAAATATCATAAAGATTGATGGTACTTATGATGACCTCATCTCACATGGAATGAGGATGTAGAATGCATAGAAAATCTACTGGTTAGCAAAGAAAGTGACTTTCAAAGTGAATGCAGAGGTCCCTAAAATGAGAACTGTAATGTTTAATATATAGAATTTTTTTGAGAATCAAATTAATGAAATAATGTATATCGATGATCTTTGCTAGTTATAAAGCACTATAGAAATGCTAAGAACTCTTATTGCTGTTTTTAAATACTACTCTAAAATTTTCGTTATGATTTCCTCCTAACCTAAAGTGTATGTAATAGATGGCTAAAAATGTATTTGTTTGAAAACACTTTTATGACTTGAGATTTTTTTTTCAGTGATAAGCTTCTAAAGCTTATAATTTTCAGTGCAGAATATGATTTGCTGTATTTGCTTTGCACATGAATTTCCAGAAATTCAGCTAATACTTAAGAGTAGAGCAAATTGAGCCTGAAAGCTGTATTTGCTCTTGAAGAATAAAATACTTCTTGTTCCTCAGGTCGTTTTTTCTTTCCCCTTTAAAAATTCTCATCAAAATTGGAGATTCAGCTTTGTAAATCAGTCTGGTTTCCATTTTCACTGGTGCAAATTTTCTGCTAGATAAAAGTAAGTAATCCTTATGTGTTTTTATTACTATAACCTGGAAGAACACTGAAAATTATAAAAGATGGGCAAGACCATGAAGTTTTAAATAATAAATAATAAATTATCAGATACCCAAAGCAGCAAATACAAGAAGCAGCTTAATAATGGCAAAATCTTTACTAGTAATGTTATAGAGAGAGAAGCTAATAATATGCTCTGGTAAGAACCTTGATTATACATTTCAATCACCAGTTAATGGTTTGGTTAAGGAGATTATATATGGCCAATGTAATTTATAGCTGATTATGATGCCTCATCCTTTTCCTTTCTAGCCAATTCTGTCTCAAGCTTCTAACTCTCATCTCTACAATGCAAACACTAACTAAAAGGCAGTGGTTACTAGATTTTTTTTAAGTGTTCAAATGCATTAGGAAGTTCTGTGGCACTATGCTAATGCTGTCCTGAAAGTTTCAGATTTATTTTTCAGGAGTTTCTAAATATGTAAAAGAATATTTATATGGATGCAAACAGAAATTTTTAAAAGTGTCTTAGGTAAAATAATAATAATAATAATAATAATAAGTAACACAAAGCCCTCAGAACAAAATCTCTTTATTTGAGGTCAAGAAGGTGGTGGGAAAGTAAATAACAAAAGTCACCAAATAACACAAGGTCACCAGATAACAAGATAAGTAATAAATAACAAAACTAATAGTACAGATAATGACTATTATAAGAATAGTGAGAAGCCGTTGTAGGGTGTTATAGCTAAGGATGACTTCTTAGAGGAAGTGAAGTTTGTGTGAGCTTTGACACACTGATCAAGTTTGCTTCAATATAGACACAAGGAACAACAAAAGGATTTCACATATAAGGCTCAAAAAAGCAAAAAAAAAAAAAAAAGTTCAAAATAGGAATTATGTAATATAAATTGAGCCACGCTTGTATGCCAGACAGAGCAAAGGAGGTTTTATTTCTTAAAATAAGCTGATCTTGAGCTGGTCTTTTGCTTCCAAAACAATGGAGTAGATATATTTTTCTTGATTTTTCCCAAGTAAAATCTGTATGTTTACACATACAGGAAATGTAAGAAGACACTAAACGGTGGAGAGAAGAAGGCAGACCAGCTACAAACCTAAGGATCCAAGGAGCAACATGGTGATGAGTTATTTGGGTTTTACTTTTGCCTCATATATCCCGGGCTTGGAGATGAAGAAGCCAGCAATCCAGAAACACCAAGAGACACGGAAGAAAAACAACCAAACAGAACACCTCCAACAATAGCCTTTTCTCTCTCTCTAGTCAAAGAACCATGAGAGGAGAAGCTGAGCAAGACAGAAAACTATTAGACAATAACAGGTCTATTTCAGCCAATCACACAGAAAAAAAAAAAATGTGGTTCTACCCCCATCCCTGCCAGCAGAGGTCAGGTGGGGAGCTTAGCCTTCCACCTTTGCCAGATTGTGACAAAGCACCCAATCTCCCTTACAGGGTGATGTCAGAGAAAGCTGGGTAGGGACCTGGGGCTTTCATCTTACTGGGTGGTAATGAGTCCACATAATGTTAGTAGTGTTGGTATTTAGAGGTGTTAAGTATAGTTAGTAGTAGAGGCCACAGAGAAAGCAATCACAAGGCATTCTTATCAGTCCCCTTCTTATCAGTCCCAGGCAGGGAGTTACTGGTGGAACCTAGTGGGGAGCTGGAACTCCGAACCCATCCCAGCAGTTGAGACCAACTCCCACTCACTCTCCAAACTTGGGAGTCAACAGGAGCTGAGAGGGAAAACTGCATTCTTGAGCATTTATCCCAGAGAAATGAAAACTTACGGACCCTGGGTAGCTCAGTTGGTTAAGCTTCCAACTCTTGATTTAGGCTCAGGTCGTGATCTCAAGGTTGTGAGATTGAGCCCTGTGTTGGGCGCCGTGCTGGGCATGGAGTTTGCTTTAGATTCTCTCTCTCTCCCTCTCTCTCCACTCCTCCCCTGCCCCTCTTTCTCACACTCTCTCTCTCTTTCTCTCTCTTCCTTTCCCTCTCTATATAAAAAGAAAAAGAAAAAAAAAAAGACAATTTATATTCACCCAAAAACCTTTACACAAGCATGTGTAGTAGCTTTATTTAAAGTCACTAATCACTAGAAACAACCCAGATGTCCTTCAACTGGTGAATGGTTATCAAACTGGTACAACCATACCTTGGAATGTTGCTCAGCAATAAAAGCAAAAGAACTATTGATACATAGAACAATCTGGATGGATCTTGAGAAATTTACTCTGAGTGAAAAAAGCCAATCCCCAAAGGTTACAACCTGTAATTCCATTTAAATATCATTCCTGAAATGATGAAACTACCAAAATGGAGAACAAATTAGTGGTTACCAGGTGTTAAGGAGAGGGTCGGAGTAAGAGAAAAGTGTATGTGGGGGGGCACCCGGCTGGCTCAGTTGGTAGAGGATGTGGACTCTTGACTTCGGGACTGTGAGTGTGAGCCCCATGTTGGGTGTATTTTTACTTAAAAATTAAAAAAAACTTTTTTTAAAGATTTTATTTATTTGAGAGAGAGAGAGACACAACATGAGCAGGGGGGAGGAGGCAGAGGGAGAGGAAGAAGCAGACTCCCTACTGAGCAGGGAGACTGACTCGGGGCTCAAGCCCGGGACCCTGAAATCACAACCCGAGCTGAAGGCAGATGCTTAACTGACTGAGCCACCCAGGCACCCCTAAAAATAAAATCTTAAAATAACAGTATGTGGCTATTAAGTACAATGTGAGACATCCTTGTGGTGATGAAACTGTTTAGCATCTTGATTAAAAATACCAGTATGCTCTTTATGATATTGCATTGTGTTATATTTTTGCATTGCCATAATTTTCTCATTGGTGGACATTGGATGAACACATGGGATCTCTCTTTATTATTTCTTATAAGTAATGAGGTGGTTGAGTGGTTAAGGTGATGGACTGCTAATCCACTGGGGTCTGTCCACACATGTGGGTTTGAATCCTGTTGTCAGTTTTCCCCACTGAAGCTGGGGAGTGAGGTTTCAAAGCTTTGTGAGTGAGGAAATTCATCAATACTTGTTGGAAGTGGTTATAGGAAAAAAAAAAAAAAAGAATGGGAGTGTATTATTTCTTAAGATTGCATGTGAGTCTAGAATTACCTGTTAAGATTTTAACTGAAAAAATGTGGAGCTAATTAGGTGGTTTTTGTTTTTCAAAAAGCTGCAACGTAAGAATGAATTGAAAGTAAGAACTTAAAGGTGGGGAGCCAAATAGGAGACCAACATTAAATTATTAGCCATTAGTTGGAAAACCAACTCATGATAAGTATTAAAATATTTATTCCACAAATATCATACTATTTCATAAGAATAGTTGATTGGTGTTACATAGGTTTGTAGAGCTACCACATTCCAAGCTACTGCTGTCCTTTACCAAAAAGAGCTCAATCTTTCCTAGGATGAGGTTTCCTGCTCTGTAAAACTCAACGACCAGCAGAATGGAAACACTGATTAAAACACAAATCATATTTAGTTCAATTATTGCAGCAGTAACAGAAACAGAATGGGGTCATTGGGATGATTTTACTATAAACATATTTTTTTAACCAACAGGAAATATGGATGAAGCATCCGTATGTCAAGGGACACAGACTTAACATTACACATAATCTAATCTTAAAGCCAATTCCAAGATGGTTAGTGTTTGGCTAGTTATCTGTGAATTAAAGGAGGAGATGAGGAAAGGTGTGAGAAAAATTTGTGATATTTCAGATATAGAGTATATATATATAGATTTCGGATATATTTCGGATATAATTTAAACTTGTAAGCAGAACAAATTGGTTTGCTGTTTGCCTGTATTCACAACACACATTATAGTTTCATCAGAGTATGTTAGCAGACAGGACAGAATACAAAAGTGATGGCTTTATATCATCAGGCTAAACATATGATTATTTGCACACAGCAGATACACGTGAAGACAATCACATATATAGTTTTCAATTTTGCTTGACGGCACTGAGTGGAACATCCACCATCAAATATAGGAGACTTCATCTCTGATATTCAGAAGAAGTCCTCAAGGAGACCAAATCCAGAATACAGAAAAAAATAAAGAAAAATAAAAAATAAATAAGTTGCCCATAGCCTAGTAACTTAAGAAAACTAGTATTAAATGTTGACTCCTTCTCCAGTCACTTTCAAATGCCAGTATGTTTGCTTTGTTACTAAAATGTATTTGTGATCATACTTTTCATACAATATTATATCTTTTTTTCCCATGTAACTTATTGTGGCAGATCCAGTTCCAACTCCCTTTCCCATCTTCACATTAGTTCTATATAGTAAGGGGGACAGTGCCCCAGTTCTGCTTACTGAGATGTATGTATGGGGATGCATGTCAAGCAGACAAGGAGAAAATCTCTTGTTATCAGATTTACTGCTTTGCTCCCTGCCTTTGAATTTGGCTTTAGTGTCATCTGTAGAAGCCAAATTGTGATTATGAGGTGATAAGTCAAAAAAAAAAAAAAAAAAAAAGAATGAACTGTCAACATGATGCTCATAACAGAGAAGAAAAAGTGGAGAGCCTGACTTCTGGATGTCTTTCTTGAGCAGCTGGGCCAAAGCCAGCCAGCAGCCAGCTACCTTGGACAACTTGTTTGATGGGAAAAATAAGCCAAAATTTATTTAAGTCACTAGTAATTGGGTATCTGTTACTTGCTATTTGAAGCAAGTGTGGCCCTCAGTGTGACACACACGTTTGGATAATCCTCATGTATATAATTATAAATGCTATGGAACATTGCAGAGAGGATTCACCATAGTTATTTATTTGCTTTTTGGGGCGGGGGTGGTTATCTGCTATTATTGGACTGGAGGTCTTTAATTTTTACACATAACGTAAGAGGAAACACCCCTGTGCATTCAGTTTCTGGGCCTTACATCCCTTACATTCACTGCAGTGAATTTACCAGTTCAAAAGATATGATAAATTGTAAGGCGTTAGATACATTTGAAGTAGTTAAGTTAGATGGTTTTGTTTACATACTCTTGAAGGAAGAATTAACAGTTTCAAAGATATTAGATGATTTCTTTCATTCCACAAAGAAAATCGGGACTTAAAGCCAGGCTTTCAGTTTCTGATTATTTTTATCTTTCAAGGATCCTACACCCCCTCCTCTGTAAGGTCTGGACAATAGTACATGGAGAAACTCAGTTATGGAAGACATTAAATATAAAAAGCTTTTCCCTTTTCTGTTAACAGCTTCTCCCTCTTGCTAGTTTCTTTGCCTCCATCTGTCAAATATTTTCTGCTAAGGACTCCAGGAAGTCCAACCAGCACCTCTCATGCTCAGGGTAATGTGATAAATTATATCTACTTGAGAGTATTAATCTTGCGAAGTAGTTCTCAAACTTTGACCACAGAACTCTAGGACCACAGGTCTGTGACATCATTTTAAGACATCTGTAGGGTTAAAATGATTATTTTATTTTATTTAGTTTATCTTATTTTGTCTTTTTCATTGTTTCCTCTGCAGCAATGATGTAAAAGCCATGATAGGTAAAACTGTTAACATCTTCATCTAAATCAAAGGAGTCACAGCAGACCACTAGTTCTCTGTATATTTTACTGCCACAAACTGGCTATTTTTGAAAGTCAATTTCATTTAAGAATGTCCTTGATGAAGCAATGAACATTATTTTTTTTTATTACATTTCAATCCTTGAGGGCAAGTCTTCTAACATCCTGTGCGACAAAATGAGAAGTTTGCATAAAGAGCTGCTTCATTCCAAAGGAGGATGGTTGTCTTTAGAACAAGCTCTTGTATGATTAAGCTGTGAGCTCAACAAGTGGCTTTTTTATTAGAACCATATTTTTACTTGAAAGGATATCTGACAAACCATGGTTATTCACACGTGGGCATTTGACAGATATTTTTGTGAAAATGAACAGAACGAGCCAAATGGTTATTGTTGTCAATGATAAAATTCAAGCTGTCAAACAAAGACTAGAGTTTTTGAAAACTTGTGTCAGCTCTTGAGAGCCTGCAAGCTTCCTAATACTTAAAAAACTTTCCTCATGAGATTGATGGTGGTATTAGTGAATAGGATGCTCTGATATTGTCTACTCAACTTGGAAGCTCTTGACTATTTAGCAAACCAATATTTGAGAATGTTCAGTGTATGGTCTTACAAAATAAAACATGGGAAAAGACTTATTCCAAGGGCAAGATAGAACAATGGATTGCAATGTATCCGAATGCAAATAGTTATTTGTATGGCTTCAGATTTGTAATCCAGGTACTCTTCAAAGAAATACAAGTTGTTGAGTTTTGGTGTCGTATCAAAAAGTATACCCACAATTATCTCAAAAGATTACTAAAATACTCTTCCCTTTTCCAACTGTATTTGGGAGAGCTCAATTTTCCTCAAATACTTTAATCAAAACAACACATTAAAACAGATTGAATGTAAAAATAAATCAGAGAATGCAGCTGCAATTTGTTCAACCAGACACAAGAAACATTTATAAAATGAACAATTTTTTGTTTGGAAAAATAGAGTTACTTACCATAAAACAGGCAACTCATGTTAATATCTAACATGTTTATTATTACTATTTTAAAAAACGTTAAGAAATATTTTTAAATTGTCTCAGTTTTCATTTCTAATACTGTCTCTATGTTTATATCCTATACTTTTAAAAAAAGTCTTTGGGGTCCTCAAAAATTGTTTAGAGTACAAAAGAGTCCTGAGATTGAAAATCAAAAAAAAAAAATTGGTCTAGCATATTTGTTCTCCCAGATAACATTTGCATTTTACTACCTTCCTCACGTATTTAACCCAGAGTAGAGAATTTTAGTAGTCTTTCAAATATCATCACTGGGAATATGAGGTAAGCTGTTTTCACTAAAGAAAATTTTATTTTATTTTTTTTTAAAGATTTTTATTTATTTATTTGTCAGAGAGAGAGAGAGCGAGCACAAGCAGGGGGAGCAGCAGAGGGAGAGGGAGAAGCAGACTCCCCGCTGAGCAGGGAGCCCGATGTGGGACTCGATCCCAGGACCCTGGGATCATGACCTGAGCAGAAGGCAGACGCTTAACGACTGAGCCACCCAGGCGTCCCACTAAAGAAAATTTTAATGCCTCTCAGAAACATTTTTCTGCAGAAGCTTGAAATGGTTCTTTGTGACAGAAAGCCCCTCCTCCCCGAACTAAGCCTCAGGTGGTACAGGACTAGAGGGATTTACCTGTCCCTCTCTACAGCCTCCAAAAAGAGATGACAGAAAGCTAGAACTGGTCTTATATTTACAAAAAGAAATGCTACGTAGGGAAAGAGACTTAGCAGATACGCTATCCCACTCATTGGCTATGTAAGTAAGGAGACAAAGGCCCCGAAATGCTGCGTGACTCCTTTAAAGTTGATGACAAGTTGGCACAACTCAAACGGGAACCCAGTTTCCCTGACCCTTATCTGTTCCTATTGTTCTCTATAGCTGGAACAGAACTTCTGTTTTAAAATTGCATTTTTGTTATTTAACATTATGATGAGATTGACCTTAATCTCATCTCAACTTAATGACTTCATCTTTCACATGATTTCTTGTGGGTAGAATTATACACAATTACTGGTAGTACAGCATAAGTCGCAGAGCTATTGTTAACTTGAAATGATGAGTAAGTGCAGAATGACCTTTGCTGATCAAATATAGAAATGAAGAGGCCCCCCAGATTGTGGAGAGTGAGAAATTGCTCGGTGTATTCAGGCATATCTACGTGTGCGAAGGTCTGCAGCTGCCTGTGAACTTCACGAGCTCTGGAAGTCACTGTGAGTTCGCATCAATGGCTAACTCATGCAGCCTTTGCTCTGACTCGTCGTTTGTTCCTTTCTTTCCATATTTTTCCTCCAGGAACTGGGCGAGACTAGAATGTCTTTTCTCTGCAGAAGCTATGTCATATAAAGCATATTACTAGTTCAAAGGTACACAGTCTTTATCACTGCGAATGTTGTGTGCTGAAAAATAAACTCATTTAATTAAAATAAGGCCAATCACTACAGTTTAAGATTCCTTCTTGTATGAATCATTCTTATTTTTGCTGTCTTGTGGTCATATATGGGGCCCTTACCCTAGGACAAATTCTCACAGAGGCATGTAACTGATCATAAAGTAAGTAAACTAGGAAAGTGTGAACAAAATAGAATACACATGATGCCACAAATGGGAAAAAAACAAAACAAAACAAAAACCTCACCCATAAATCTCCCAGTATTTATGTGGCCAAGCAGCAACTCTTCACACAGGCCACCAAGTGTGACCATCAGGGGAATGATTATGTAGCACTACACAGTGTGAATCTTTGACCACCATCTTTTGATTTTATTAGTGTTGATGATCCAGTAATTAAATTCAGAAGACAGATTTACTTTGAAAATTAAAAGTTCTGTATTGTGTGTGTGTGTGTGTGTATATGTGTGTGTGTGAATGATGGTGTGGGGAGGTGGTATATATGGTGTGTATACTAAAAAATTGTTAGCATTTCACCATATGTCCTTAAAACTCGGTTATTTTGAAAAGCTGAAAAAAAATTCTGGAACTTTCAGATAGCCAAATGATCTTCTTATATTGCATCTGATAAATAACTTGGAGCTATTGTGGGCATAACTATATAAAAATAACTGGCGCTCCTCCTACCTTCCCTTGCCAACACACAAATACCCATAGAAACTCAATATTATCATAGGATGAAAACCAACACATTTTCTCTAAGATTATTTGTATTACTTATATGGCCAACACTTATTTATTTATTTTTTAGTAAATATTCCTAGTTATTTTTAGTGATCAGTGGGCTCATTCTGTTCCCTACAAGAATTCTCTTTTCAGAACTCTGCGATCTCTAATGGAGTCCTCATACATTGGAATAGGGCAGTAACATTTTCCCCCCAAAGTTAGTATATTTGGACTCCACTGTAGAAGGATCAATTACCCAAATGACAAATAAGACTTTTTATAAGGTAATCTCCCTCTACAGAGTTATTGCTAAAGACAGAATTCCGGAGAGGCCTTGAGTACAAGTTATTAACGTGTTTATTTCTGTCTTTTAAAATCAGAATTTTAAAGCTATGAGGATCCTGGTGAACACATTTGGCTTATTATTAAGGACAAAGATGACAAACAGAAAAGCCTACTCTGATTACAGGTTCTTTTCTAGTTTAGTTACTCTGAACACCTCAACAGCATTGCCAAAAATTATGCATGTCTATATTTAATATTAATGAGGATGCGTAATTTCTGCAAGAATCAGAATATGATGTAGCTGCTCCACTGGGCTGCTATGTTCAAGACTATGCTTTCAATCAATAATAGTCTTGTTTAAGGGTTTTCAGAATTCTCAAACATTTTAATGATCTTGAAGAAAAACAATATTAAAATGAACTAAAACATGTTTATCATTTTTTATGCATTCATTTGAGTATCTAGTGCTCACTTACTTAGGGGTAAATACTCTTTTAGGCACTGGAGATCAAATACAGATTTTAAAAAAAAAAGATATGGTCTCTGCCCTCAAGAAGCTTATAGTCTAACAAAATCCGAAGACCAAAGGGCTAGGGAATTAGCTTGCTAGACTGCTTCTAGGTTTATGTTACTGGGAATTGTGTTTTGAATGTGTCAAGCCTTAATTAGAAGAAGTAGCTTAAAAGAAGAGTAATGGGGACTGAATAGAATACATCTATTTATCACTTTTACAAAGACTTAGCCCTAGAAATATTCTCTGCCATCGTTGGCCTAAAGTTGGTCAGAAGAAAGCAAAAGCCAGAGAATAAAAATCTCTTTTTTTCTTATGGCTGTCAGAAAGAAACATATACACTGCTTAGGACACAATTATGAAAGGTTATAATTCCAGTCCTAAGATTCTTCTCTTCAGAAAAGTAAAACAACACACATTAAAGGTCTTTGACATGAGAACAACTTTAAGTCCAAAAAGTTTGTGGTTCTCTGATATTTTGTTTACTCTTTGAAAGCTATTATATCAGTCCCAAACAGCCCCAAAAGTAGGGGGAGCAAGGACTTAAGTAGGACGATTACTAAGGTGGAGGGATGTGTGAATACCATGCACAACATAGTCTTGCTGTGAGCTCTCTGGTGCACTGTAGACTCTAGAACCATACATATGTCTCTCTTCCCTCCCCCATACCCTACCCTTTTCACCTCCTACCTGTGGCTATCAGTCATTCTTCTTTTTTTTTTTATAGTTCTTGTATACCATTTTATTTACAGTTTGTTGCAAATGTTGTAAAATATGACAAATATATATTAACTTTTTTTCTATTCATCATTCTTTTTTTTTGACTGTTTTATTTTTTTATTATTTATTTTTTAATTTTTTATTGTTACGTTAATCACCATACATTACATCATTAGTTTTAGATGCAGTGTTCCATGATTCATTGTTTGTGCATAACACCCAGTGCTCCATGCAGAACGTGCCCTCTTTAATACCCATCACCAGGCTAACCCATCCCCCCACCCCCTCCCCTTTAGAACCCTCAGTTTGTTTCTCAGAGTCCATCGTCTCTCATGGTTCGTCTCCCCCTCCGATATCCCCCCCTTCATTCTTCCCCTCCTGCTATCTTCTTCTTTTTTCTTTTCTTTTTTTCTTCTTTTTTTTCATTCTTAATGCAATTGTTTAGGTAAAATGAGCTACTCTGAAGCTCAATATATTAGTGTTTACAGCTCTTTCTGATTAGAAATTGGCAAAGGGCATGGACGTGGTAGTATGTGTTTGGGTAGACATTGATGATCCTGAAGTAAACAGTAGAATTCTGAGGGGAAATTCAGCAGGTACATATGCTGAAATCTTGGCGAGAAGCAAATAAACACCAAGACCCCTATTAAGCTTCTAGTGCTTTTTAAAATGAAGAGGGTAATAGTAGTGGTGATGGTGGTAGCTAAGACAACAGGGAAGAGGAAGGATCAGTCAACGTTTAAAAAAGAAAAAAAAAGTGTCATGGAGAACACATGTTTTTTCAAGGGGGAACCAGTTTTCAGTTTAGATTGCAATAAAAATAATTCTCATCCCTCCTAAAGACTGGAATAATTGTATGAAAATATTTATATTTAATATATTTATATTTATAGTAAATCCTGTAATTATATTTCTTTTTTTTTAAGATTTTATTTATTTATTTGAGAGAGAGAGAATGAGAGAGAGCAAGCACATGAGAGGGGAGAGGGTCAGAGGGAGAAGCAGACTCCCTGCCGAGCAGGGAGCCCGATGCGGGACTCGATCCCGGGACTCCAGGATCATGACCTGAACCGAAGGCAGTCGCTTAGCCGACTGAGCCACCCAGGCGCCCCCTGTAATTATATTTCTGGGTTGTAAATGCATCATGCTCCAGAGACTGTATTTATGGTTTTGATCTTGTCTCCGGGTAAAGGTAAATGTTACCTTTTCTTATTGTTACATAGAGATATCAAGATCTATGTGGAACCTATGTGAGTATTACAACCAAGATTCTGGTGACCAAAATGGATGAAATCATGTAAGCAGATTGTGTTACACAATTTATTACTATCTGGGTGTATTTCTCATTACATAAAGAGACGAGAAAACTAGAGAAAACTCTACAAAATAAATTCCTGCCCCAACAAATTATGTTTAGAAAATATTTGTTGTTTCAACTAAAAATATTTTGTTTTGGATGTATGGCTGTTTTGCAAAAAAAATTACATTCAATTGACTGGTTTTAAAATTAAAATATTCATGTGAAACCTTAATGGGAAATGACTATATATTTTAGTTGTCTATTATTTATGAAAGATAATTTATCGTAGAAACCATTCACATCCATCAAAATAGCCTAAGGAAACAGGTGTAGAATAGATTATATTCCATTTAAAACATTGCTTTGCTTTATTGTTTTTAAATGGGCATATGTGAAACTGCACCCGCTGGGAAAAAAAATGAAATCAGAATGAATCATACACCCAAAGGTCGTTGATCTAAAAATATAGGTCCTGTGAAATGGATAAACATATTCTACTTAGTGAAAGTCATCAAGTGAGAGGATTTTAGAATCCCTCCAAAGGGTCTGGGCTTCCAAGGTTGTTAATTAATTTATCAATAACAGAAAAGGCAGCCACTGTCCCCCTGGGGTGCAGAGCAGATAAAAAGTGATCCTGCTGAGGAAGGATAGAGATCAAGGGGCTTAACCTCTCCCCAGGAGAGCGACAGAAGCATCTGTGCAAAGAGGCAAGAAAGCCAAGCCTTACCACTTGGCTTCCTACAGCGGAAGTAGAGGGAGCAGAGCCTCAAAAAATCCCGTTTGTGATGATGGGCGCGCTCCACCCCTGGCACAGAACAGAACACCAAGAGCTGAAAACAGAACCAGCATTTGTCGTCATCCGGATAGTAAACACAGTTCCTAAAAGGAATGAGAAATCGTCAGGCATTTTCATGTAGCTGCTTCTACAATTATTATGGAGAGGAAGAATGCTGTTAAGGAAAACAGGAATCTACTTGTAGGGAGCGAGAGGACACGGGAATGTGGTAGTTTGTGATTTTTTTTTAACTTAAAAAAATAGTTTTAATGGAGCCCCCAACCAGCAGACAACTTTCTTTGATAAAGTATTAGAAGGTATATTAGATGTATATTTCAGAGTTTCAGATAGCTTGACATAAAAACTGTTGCCCCACGTCATTGAAAGCTAATGGATAGATCTCTCTTTTACAGCGGTGCTTTCGTGTGAGAACACTGTTAATGATAACTGCTTTTGGTGAAGAAATACACATATGGACAGCGATGTAACCAATGGTGGAGGCAGTGAAGTCCGGTCACTCTGGGGTGCAGGCTATTTAGGGACATGTCATTAGAGAATTAAAAACAATAAAATCAATAAAAGTCAGGGTGACATTTATCACTATGTGCTGGCAATTAGCAACATTATCAGTAATGTTCCTATTCTTCCGTGCCAGAAAGAACCCCTCCCTCTACTGACTTCCCCACACCACAGTATGTATATGTGTGTGTATACCCAAAAGCTGCCCACACACTCACATACAAACTCCACACACATGGAGATCTTCCTTTATTGAGAAGTTTATTCACTTATAAATTGGTAAAATGGCCTTCTGAATTTCAAATATAACCTGGCCTAGGACTCAGGAAGGCCAGGATACTATTATGTCATTGGATAAGATTTTGAAAAGATAACTTTTTTTCAAAAATACTTTCTTTTTTCATAGTTTCTCCATAGAGTTGATCTCTTAACTCTGTGAGTGAGGCAAATCTCCAGTTAATAAGTGAGAATATTAAAAATTATGGTTGCTAGTTTTCCCAATATCATACAGTTTGTAAACTAGTTAGGAAAGTAAAAATGTAATTCAGGTCTTCTGAATCTAATACTCTGTTACAATTATAATAAAATTTTATTTGAGTAAATTTTCACACACTCAGTAAATTATCTTCAATTAAAATATTATTATCTCTTAATATAGATTGGTGTTTAAAATTTACCTATTTTTTGATTTATGCAGAACCAAGGAAAAACTATTTTAAAATCAATTTTATTTAAATTCTAATCAAAGTTTTCTTTGTACAACATGTGAGGTCTATCCAATTGCAGATGCCCCCAAATAATTTGTGATTTGTCTTAGTTATGCAGATGTAAATATAAGCTACTAATAATCAAGTGTATACACACCTGCAACTGTGGTTGTGTGTGTCTATGTTACATTTCTGCTTCCTATGACATGCTTAATTAGACAATAGCACACGGGGCTGAGTTGTTAATTTTTATAAAACTGGTAATAAGTAGAGCTCAAGAAACACGTTTTCGCAGACACTGCCAGAGGATAATTTCTGAACCATCTAATTGGCAAATGCAAAAGTCTAAAATTATTAGTAATATCAAATTTGTCTTTAATACTGAATTATTGGGGGCTAAAAAATGGGTCTGATTTAATTAATTTTAGAATAAGCAGAGGGATAATTTTGAATGTATTAAAAGAAACATTATCTTACATAATCATTGCAATGAATAGATTCTGTCAGGGTTTGCAGTCAATGGGCAAATGGACAAGAAAACCTAAGCCTGTATATCACTTTGTTCAGTGCTCTGTACAGGGGGCTGTGAAAACACAGCCAGAGGTTATGCACATCCAATCAGGTGTCATGGAAAGTGATCTGAACTGGTAATAAAGGTGCAAATTTAGCTGAAGGAAAGAGGAGGAGTAGAGAAAGGTGATGAGCCAGAGGGAAACAACATCACGGATGCCATGAAGGTCTAGTTGAGCGTAAGTTTGAGGAAAGTAAGTTGGTTATGGCAAAAGCAGAGATTGATGGACCGATGTGGAGAGTCAGTCCTAGATGACACAACAAGTAGAGAGATTTTGTATGGTAAGAGAAGGAATTTGAATGTATTTTGAATCCATGGGGAAATAATGCAAAGACTGATAGTTCTCAACCAAAATCTCACAGCGTGAGAGAGAGCACGAGCAGGGGGAGGGGCAGAGGGAGAAGGAGACTCCCCGCTGAGCAGGGAGCCCGATGCGGGGCTCAATCCCAGGACCCCGGGATCATGACCCGAGCCGAAGGCAGACACTTAACGACTGAGCCACCCAGGCGCCCCTGCACTGTCATTTTTGTATGAAGCAATAAAAACTGGGTGAAGCGATATCACAGGCCCTCAGGCTAGTGATGGGAAATAGGATTTGGAGATGGACAGAAGAGAAAGAGAGAGCGTAAGAGAGTGAGAAGGAGCGGCCAGAGAGATAGAGGGAAGAATCACCAAAGCTGAAGAAAGAATTTCAGAGCTCAAAATTTCACAAAAGAATTAAGGTAAGGACTGAAAATAATTCATTAGATAATACATCAAGGGTGTCATTGTTGACTTTACAAAGAGGAGTTGCAAAGACGTGGTGACAGAAGCCTGAGGGCAATGGACTGAGCAGTGGACGGTTGGGAAAGGGGCCACAAACACAGACAACTGTTCCAACAGCTGCTGGTAAAGCCATGACTACACAGAGATGTTGAGTCAAGAGAGAGATTAAATTTTTTGTTGTGAATTGAGAACGCTTTGTCATCATTACATTATGAAAGATAGGAACAATTCTAAAGCTATGGAGGGAAAGACGATATATGGTGAACTGAAGTCCCAGAGACATGGAGGAGAAGGGTGGATAAATTTAATTTGAGCAGGAAGTGGTGTTTCTTCCTCTACTGAGAGAGAGCCAGAAGAACTGAAGTTTATGCGCACTATGCAGCAAGACATTCAAGGGAGACCTCCTAGGAAGGCTTCTCTTTCTGTGATAAAGAAATGAATGAAGTGCAAATGAAATGATGATAGGAAATAAAACTATAAGTGACAGAGAAGGCGATAGGGTAGTAGATTTGGACACTGAAGTCAAAGTTTGGAGAAGACTGCTGAAGGCAATGGAAAATTGCACTGACCAGGACATGAAGGGTTGCTGGGTTGCACCAAGGCCCCAGATGGGGTTGGAGCCCATGACTCTGCAGGGGCACCCATCACTACTCTCATGTGATTTTCTCCAGCCTTGCAGCATAATTGGAATATACCAGCGGAACACTCAGATGATAGGCTCAATTCAGACTTGAGGCTTGCAGGGTTTTTTAAGGCTGCAATAAACAAGACAGCAAAAAGAAGAAGTGGTGGTGAGTGGGATCCCTGTGAGGATGTCTCGGATGGACGTCCTTCTTAATTTTAGCCAAAAAATTGCTTTAGATTGTGTTACACATAGTGTGGAAGTCATGTGTTGGCACACAGTGTGAAAATTCAGTAGCAGAGGGATAAAAATAAAAGCATGCTTTAATGACTGACTTTTAGTCCACGAAACTTTATTTAAAATATTAAGGGATTGCCAAAAGAAAAAAAAAAGAGAGAGAGAGAGAGAGGGATTGCCAATGTATTTTACTGCACTCTCTTAGCAGGGCATACAGTACTGCCCTAAACTAACATTTATCTGCCTAGCACCTCTTCCAAAAGATGACGGCTAATTCCATCCTGATGTATTGGTTTGCCTTCCTATGAAAACAGCCTAAGTTCTTGAACTTGAAACGGCGATAACGTATTTTCACTTTTCACATGTCATGGGTTTTATTTAGCTCCATTTTGCTCTCAGGAGAGGACAAAGTACCAGAGGGAATATATATCTACTTGAAAATTTTTCTCCTGGCTTTCTTAGTTAACCTACTGCTCATGATACAAAACCACTTCATGTGATTTAAAATCATCCGAATGTGAAACTTCATAATCAAAAAGAGCACGGTGCTAAATATAAACTGGGAATGTACTTTATAATCAGAGAGAGATTCTATTTTGTTCTCTTAATAATAATAGACAGTGACATGCCTTTGCCACTAGGTGCCTTTTCTGTGTTGCTTCTGATGCCAAATAGCCACAGGGTTGTTTGTTGATTCTAATAGATGGTGACACATATTGTTAATTATGTTGACATGAATTCTCTTGACCCCGCTTCATGAGTAAGAGGTGGGATAGAGATGTTCCTTGTAGTTCTAGCTATGTGTGGAAGCTAAATATTACTTACGTTCATGGATGTCATGAAGGTCTAGTTGAGCGTAAGTTTGAGGAAAGTAAGTTGGTTATGGCTGAGTTACATGAGGGTCTATTTACATTTGTACTGCGGCTGCTTAGTGTTTTGTGTGTTTCTAAGTGTATTTGTGGATGTAACTATGTATATATGTAAATAGGCGTGTATGCTTTGGGGTTAAAGACCTGAGGTTAACAAATTACTTCAATTGATAAAGATAATTGAGCAGTTAGTAAGCTTTTCTGTGTCGGTTGCAGTGTAAAGTAAGCTACATATGCTAGAATTTAGTCCTCAAAATAATCCCAGCATTTCAACTTTATTGATGTGGAAGCTAAGACTCCAAAGTAAGGCACCTCTCAAAATCATAGACTATTAGATATGTTAGGGTCAGAGATGACCCTACAGTCCAGGTTTTAAACATACAACCAACCATTCTTCTTCAATTGTTCTCAAAAGAGCTTATAAGATTGACTGTGGTTAATTAAGCCAAGAAGATGTATCCCATTTCCCAAGCTGGATATATTTGAATGTCATAATCTATGGTTTCAGATAGCAAAGCTTTGTTAACATATGTCTGTACCAAATTATACCATGAATCTTTCTTTGGGAAAAATAGCTGTAAATGTAAACTATAATTTAAAGCTATGTTCTTTCTTATTTTGTAAAAGCTTAGTTGATATTTAGTTATGTGTGTCACCCATGTCTGCCTTTTATTTTTAAGACATATGGTCAAAGATTAAGAAATTGCACATGGGAGTCAAAAGTCAATAATAGCTGACTGTTATCTTGTCAATGTCACTGTTAATGGTGAAGTCTATAGGGTGGAGTCCTAATACCTTCAAGAGCAAATTACTTTCTGAAAGGGAAAGAAATAACATTTAATAATGTAGTTTATCAGTATAAAAATATTTCACAATAAACTATGTTGTATAGCTATGTTGCTGGTTAAGATTTGGAAATACAGAAAAAATAAGATGATATATGGTCTATACTCTTTTGATGGGAATACATGGGAATATCACTGTCAGAAAAAAATGCTCTGCAAAAAGGTAGAAAAGCATTTTGTTATATGTTAATTTTATTGTTGAGTTTAATATTCTCAAAACTCCATGAAAAAGATATTATTGCTTCCATTTTAGGTGAGGAAATTAGGATCTGAATAGATTTTACTCATGATCACATAGCAATAGCAGAATTTGACTCTAAAGTTTGTGCTCATCATCCTATTTCCATGCCACCTTCTATGGATTATATAAAAAGAGTACTTGTCAATAAGCATTTTTTATTGTTGTCTTTAGTGCTGTCCATTGAAAGTGTTCTAGTTTGCTTAGCAGACATATCCTTGTCACATTAAGAATGAATACATAACGTTGTGTGTTAACTCTACTTCAATAAAAAAAAGTATGCATAGATTCTGAGGAGCTTGATGATATTGCCCTTTATGTCACCCCAGGTCCCTATTCAGAAAACAATCTTTAGATGGTAATTTCATGTTCACTCTATACTTTCTTTACTAGATGAGGAATGCATGAACCATCTGCATGAGTAAAAATTGGGATTGGCTTTATGTAACAGTGTTTTACCAATTTGGATAACTTATCACTTTATCTTTGCCTGATCACCTCTGTGTCTGATGGCAGTATGTTTCTTAGCCATAAGGCTAAGAGCCATCTTCTGAACCATCATGGCCACCAAGAGACCAAATTGCTCTGTGAAAGCTGACCTACATTGGTCCTTCCACATTTAACTTCTTTGTCAACTCAACAGTTCGTACAAATAATTATTGAAAATAGTCATTCATTTTTGTTAGTCAAAAACAAAAGCTATGTGAGAAAGAAAGAGTATGAAGAATTAGGCTTGGTCAGAAAGGAAAAATCAAAGTGTGTGAATCCTAGGTCTCTTCAGATTCAATTATTTTAATCATCAGCTACTCCAAACTGGAATTTCTCACAACACCCTAAGAAGTTCTTTCAGTGATAACATACTTAAATGTGTTATTATAGGAACTAGGCCTCCTTTAAAAATGGTAATTTGTTCTTGTTGAAAATTGACAAATTCCATTGAAATATTAAACACTCTTGTTTAAAAACAGAGGAGCGGGGCACCTGGGTGGCTCAGTCGGTTGGGCGACTGCCTTCGGCTCAGGTCATGATCCTGGAGTCCTGGGATCGAGTCCCGCATCGGGCTCCCTGCTCGGCGGGGAACCTGCTTCTCCCTCTGACCCTCCCCCCTCTCATGAGCTCTCTCTCTCTCTCATTCTGTCTCAATTAAATAAATAAATGTTTAAAAGAATAAAATAAAATAAAAAATAAATAAATAAAAACAGAGGAGCATAGGGAAAGGGAAGGAAAAATAAAACAAGACAAAACCAGAGAGAGAGAGACAAACCGTAAGAGACTCTTACTCACAGGAAACAAACTGAGGGTTGCTAGAGAGGAGGGGGTGGGGGATGGAGTAACTGGGTGACAGGCGTTAAGGAGGACACATGATGTAATGAGCACTGGGTGTTATATACAACTGATAAATCACTGAACTCTACCTATGAAATGAATAATACACTATATGTTAATTAATTGAATTTAAATTTAAAAAAAGACTTTTGTTTATCAAAATGCCTGTTCCTCTGGTAGACAAAAAAATTCCCCAATGAAAATAAAGCTCAGGATGACACTGAAGAGAATTTTTCTTAAATGAGGCCAATGATGTGTAGCATTGGTTTGCTTTTCATTCTCCAATTATAAATAAATTGTAATAATTTACATGTATTTTTTCCTGATACTGGAAAGAAAACAGTAAAGAAAAATAATTAAGTTGAATATGCTTGTCCATTTAAATTTCAAATGATATAATAGAGGGCAAATTAGATTGGGAGTAGAATAAGGTTTATTAATATTATTATCCTTAAAATGAACTGTCAGATTATTTTTACCCTGATCCTCCTTATTCCCTCTATTCCCTTAAAACCAAACTAAACTACTAGGCAGGAGTAACAGTGACCTACAGTGGTGAAAAGCCCACAATTCTTGGTGTTGTCTTGGTCAGGTTGCTTTCAACATCTTTATGTCTTAGTTTCCTTATACGTCGGTAGGAATAATACTAGAGATGTTGTGATTTTTATGTAAATAAATGTGGTGGACTCGATGTCTGTGTCTCCACAAAATTCATGTGTTGAAATCGTATCCCCCAATGTTATGGTATGAGGAGACAGGGCCTTTGGGAGGTGATTGGGATTTGCTGAGGTCATGAGACTGGAGGCCTTATGAATGGGATTAGTGCTCATATTAGTGTCACAAGAGGTGGCTTTCTCTATCCGTTCTCTGCCGTGTGAGGATACAAGAAGTTGGCAGTCTGCAACCCAAAAGATGGATCTCCTCAGGATTGGACCATGCCGGCTCTGTAACGTCAAGAAAAAAATACCAGTTGTTTATAAGCCACACAGTATATGGTACTTTGTTAAAGCAGCCGCAATTGACCAGGACAAATACTTACAATGTATTTAGAACGGTGCTTGACATATAAAATGTATGCCACTAAATATGAGATTTATGGCTTGGTGGCTTTACTTCGTTGGGAACAGTACCGCATTTCTCTTTGGTCTATTAACATCACTTTCCTGGAGGGGCGCCTGGGTGGATCAGTTGGTTAAGCATCAACTCTTGATTTCGGCTCAAGTTATGATGTCAGGGTCCTGAGATCATGGTTGGGCTATGTGCTGGGGCATGGAGCCTGCTTGGGATTCTCTCTCCCTCTCCCTCTGCCCCTCCCCCCCACACTCTCGCGCTCTCTCTCTCTTTCTAAAAAACAAAACAAAACCAAAAACACAGCACTTTCCTGTAATGAATCGACATAATAAATACAAAATTTGACTGTGACTGAATTCTGCTCATGTTACCGACTCTGCCAGCAATACTCTCCTCCACCCTCAGTCCTCCCCTGTCAGCCTCCATTTCCATATGAATATTACATTACTCTAAATGTGTCTCTCCAGCGTGATTTTCATTATCGCTTATTTAAAAGCTGGATTAGTTTCCTGTGGCTGCTTTGACAAGTTGCTACAAACTTGGTGACTTAAAACAACAGAAATATTATCTTCTCACAGTTCTGGTCAGAAGGGTGAAATCAGTGTCAGCAGGGTCACGCTCCTTCCAGAGGCCGAGGGTAGAACCTGTCCCATTACTGCTTCCAGCTTCTGGTGGCCCCTGGCATTGTTTGGCTTGTGGCAGCATCACCTCGATCTTCAAGGCTGCCATCTTTATTTTGTTTTATTTGCTGCAGAAAGCTTTATTGCTTCCATTTGGTCCACTGCTTGGGAGAGGACTCCGGGGTGGCTAAAAAGCTGCCCAGGAGCTGCAGGGAAAGGCTCACACACAAGCCCTGGCACCAGAGGGATGCCAGAGGGGCCCCTCCAAGGCTGCTGGGCTCCAGAAACTCCTAGTCATGATTGAGGATGAACCTTTTGAAGAGATACCCATACCGGCCTGGGGGCCAGCCAGCCTGCAGAAGTTAGTCAGGTGGTGGCCCATCTTCTTGATGAGTTTCACCTCCTCATCTAGGAAGTGGCTCTCCAGGAAGGCACAGAAATAAGAGTCTTCCCCGGGGTGGGGGGGAACCCAGGGCTTGCAGATCCAAAAGGGCCTGGTTCAGGTTCTTCTCCAGAACCAGGGCAGCTTTCATAATGTTCAAGGTTTTACCCCACTCATTTTGGGAAGTCTTCTGCAGGTCCCTGAAGAGGATGGAACCTTTGTGCTGGTTTTGCATCTTCCTGGAACGCTCAGCACCCTTGTGCTTCTCCTTAGCCAACTCATGGAAGAAATGGCCCAGCTCTCCACCTCTTCAAGGTTGAGGTAGAAGCCTAGAGACATGGGTGTAGAAGTCCACAGGTGCATGTTGACCAGGCAGTTGATAGCAGCCTCCACCTTGGTGGAATAATTGTGAGGAATCTGAGAGCTCATGGTTGATCTATCATAAGGAACTAGGCTCAAATAAGGTATTGGCTGGTCCTGGAAGGCTGCCATCTTTAAATCTCTCCCTGTTGATCTTCATATCACCTTCTCTTCTGTCTGTGTAACCTCCCTCTGCTTTTTTCTGGTAACACTGTGATTAGACTGAGAGCCTATTTACTCAATCCAGGATAATCTTCTCAAATCAAGATCATGAATCACATCTGCAAAGGCCCTTTCTCCTCATAAGGCAAGATTTACATATTCCAGGGATTAGTATTTGACCTTTTTGGGTGGCCATTATTCAGACTACTTACATAAGTCATCTGTCCTTTGAATCTACAAATTTGTTGATAATAGCACTAGTCTCATTTTTTTTAATAATTCGTCTCACACATGTCATCACCTCTTACACTGTAGATTAACTGAAAATAAAAAGATACGGGGTTTTTGTATCTTTTTCTAATCCTCTGTAGTAACAAGTTCATAAACTTGTACATGATTATCAACTTCTGTTAAATTTAATAAGTTTTTACAATTATAAATAGTACTTATGGTGACTGCTATTATTGAAAATATTAAGTTTTCTCATTTCTCAATGTATAGTAAATCTGTTCTTTTATTCTATTCAGGTGCTGGATCTTAAGGTTACCAAAACAATACCATGTTCTTTTTTTTTTTTTTTAAAGATTTTATTTATTTATTTATTTGAGAGAGAGAGAGAGAGAGAAACAGCATGAGAGGGGAGAGGGTCAGAGGGAGAAGCAGGCTCCCCGCTGAGCCGGGAGCCCGATGTGGGACTCGATCCCAGGACTCCAGGACCATGACCTGAGCCGAAGGCAGTCGCTTAACCAACTGAGCCACCCAGGTGCCCACAATACCATGTTCTTATATGCAAAAGTTTCACAGCTTAGTTAGAGAGATGAACAATGAAGAAATAACTACAAACAAATGCAAGAATGCTAAATACACAAAGGGAAAACAGAGAGGCACTCCCCGGGGAGTCACATATTACTCCTGAACATGGTAGAGCTAAAATTGCTTCTATTATAGAGGTTATAACCAATTTGTATATTTCTGATCACTAAATGCCAGAATTTTGATTGATAGACTTTGAATATTATTAATCTGAAATGCATGTGATATATAATTAAAACCTAAAACTATAGTGACCTTGATCTAAGCTCTTTGATATATTATGCAGAATAAAGTCATCCATACTTTCTTTTAAAGGACATAATTGTATTTGGCTACATTTTACTGTATTTTGTGAGATGATAGGCAAGCATCCTATATCTTGGTTTATTGACTTCTTTAATCCCCCCCTTTAAAAAGTAATCATGCCCTCAAAGGAGCATAGTACTGTCTTACAGTTTCTGCTCTACCTCCTGAACCTGCTCTCAAGTGCAGAGGCAAGTGGCATGAAATAGCTTTGATCTCTTTTATTCTGATCCTCCAGTAATAATTTTTCTGATATGGGCAAAAGCAGCAGTTTTCCTCTTATGATAGGCCTTTTAGAATTTTTTCTCCTGGGACCCAAAGGGCATTGAATTGAGTTCAGAGGAGCCACACAGTTATGGGAATTATAGTCTGGTTCCTACTCTATTTTCATAAATGATAATTTTGTCTACCAATAATTTATTCTAAATGTAATTTTTTTTTTTATCTGTAAGATTTTATCAATCTTGGGGCACCTGAGTGGCTCAGTCAGTTAAGTGTCCAACTCTTGGTTTCGGCTCAGGTCATGATCTCAGGGTTGTGGGATCGAGCCCTGCAGCATAGGGCTCTGTGCTCAGTGCAGAGTCTGCTTGTCCTTCTCCCTCTGCTCCTCCCCCACGTGCTCTCTCCCTCTCTCTCTCACTCATAAATAAAAATCCTTAAAAAAAAAAAAAAAGATTTTCTCAATCTTACTAGAATCATCACATCTTGATTTTTTTTTCAGATTTTATGATACTTCTTTTCCCTTAGCTATACCCTATTTTCCTTGTTTTTCAGTGACATAAAGTTCTCACTTGGGTCTAGATAACAATGAATAAAATGAACTTATTTTGTTTCAGATAGTTTTGTTAAAGACACATTTTTCCATGACACTTATTGAAGATAGTAAGGAAAACTTTATTCAAGAGGATTACTGCAATAGGGCTTTTCAGTAGGGGAGAGAAATCAAGCTCAACTCTGAATAAGGAAAAACAGGATTGTATAGCCAAGGAACAAGGTGGGAGTCAGTGGATGAACAGTTACCGCGAGGAAGCATCAAGGCTAGGGGGATTCTGGCTAAAGGGACTTGACAGGATTCTTGCTGAGGTCAGGCCAGGGTGATAAGACATCCAGGGTGGGAGATGAGGAATTCAATCAGATATAGAGGGTGATCAGATACCAAAGATGGAGGATCCTGGCTAAACTGACTTAGCAAGATTCTTGCTAAAACTGAACTCGACAAGGGGCGCCTGGGTGGCTCAGTTGGTTAAGCGACTGCCTTCAGCTCAGGTCATGATCCCAAGGTCCTGAGATCTAGCCCCGCATCAGGCTCCCTGCTCGGCCAGAAGCCTGCTTCTCCCTCTCCCACTCCCCCTGCTTGTGTTCCCTCTCATGCTGTCTCTCTCTCTCTCTGTCAATTAAATACATAAATAAATAAATAAAATCTTTAAAAAAAAAAGAACTGAACTCCACAAGAATAGAGATTGAAAGGTAGGGCCTCATTGAGAAGGGGGCTCAGGGGAGCCAGCCTGATTAAAGTTTAATCAGAGATAATTTTTTTAAATTTTAGAGCATTTATGAGGGCATTTAAACCATGTGGTAAAATCTCTCATCAATAACACTTATTGCCACTTACTATTGGCCACAGATTGCACTAGAAGTTTTAGATCTACTGCAGGAGGTAGTTGTTACTCTTATGTTAAAGATGAGAATACTGAGGATCAGAGAAATTAAGTAATCTGGCAAAGTCCTATAGCTAGGAAGTGGTGAAATTAAATTAGGAACTAATTTTCCCATTCATTATTTCATCTGGCATATATATGTTGAATACTTATGTTACAGGATTTCTTTCCCTTAATGCCCGCGGTTCTAGGTCATGGCGGTTCTTGGTCACGCTTCTTCCAAGAATGAAGAGGCAGACCAAACGAAGAGTGGTGGGCTACAAAGCAAAGTTTATTGAGTTGTAGTACAATGCTCCTGAAGAGGGAGGGGACCCGAGAGGGCTGTGGATTTGGCTTTTAGATCTAGGGTTTTTTTAATTTTTTTATTTTTTTAAAGATTTTATTTATTTATTCGACAGAGAGAGACACAGCAAGAGAGGGAACACAAGCAGGGGGAGTGGGAGAGTGAGAAGCAGGCTCCCCACAGAGCAGGGAGCCCGATGCGGGACTCGATCCCAGGACCCTGGGATCATGACCTGAGCTGAAGGCAGTCGCTTAACCAACTGAGCCACCCAGGCGCCCCTAGATCTAGGGGTTTTTATGGGCTTGTTGGAGGGCTGTTTTAATCTGATTAACCCTCCTTGCATCTGTCACGTAATCAGGTTTTTGTCATCTGCTTATCATGTGGGAAAGGGTGGAGAGCTCCTTCCAGGGTGATATAAAATCCTTTTAAGGGTGGTTTCCTCTTAGGGCGGAAGCCCCTTATCCCTGCCTGCCTTTCTTTCAACTATCAGGCTTTGTTTTGGACAGTGAAGATATAAGGGTGAACAGAAAAAGATAATGTCCCTTCTTCCACAAAGACAACAACAGAATATGGGATATGAAATGTTATTAGGTAACCACATAAATAAATGTACAATTTCATCTTTGACATTTGTTATGAAGAAAGAGACACGATAATTTGTTATAGGAGGATGGTTGTATTCTTAGGGAGGGGTCCTACAAGGTTGCCTTGGAAAACGTTCATTAGGGCTGAGCTATGAGAATGGGGTTGTGGTGTGTCCAAGACACAGGCATTACTACAAACTGAGTCGTGTCTCCCCACCCCACCCCCCTCCCCAGTTCATATGTTGACACCCTAACCCCCAACATGAAAGTATTTGGAGATAGGGTTTTGGGGAGATAATCAGGTTTAGATGAGGTTATGTGGGTGGAGTTCCCATGATAGGATTAGAGCTCTTAGGAGAAGAAACATGGGAGAGTTTTCTTCCTTTTTCTCTCCCTGCATGCACACACAGAAAAGAAGTTATATGAATACACAATGAGATGGCAGCAGCCTACAGTCATGAAGAGGGATATCACCAGAAACCTTTCATGCTGGCACCTTGATCTTGATCTTGTTAGCCTCCAGAACTGTGAGAACATACATTTCTGTTTTTTATGCCACAATCTATGTTAGTTACAACAACCCTGCTGTTTGCGCTGCAGCCAGAACTGACTAGACAGGCATATACATTCTGTACGAGAAGATGATGTGGTCTGTTTGAAGAGACAGAAGACCAGTGTGATTATTGTGCAGAGTACAAGAGAGAGTATCATTTGGAATAAGGCTGAGGATCCAGTTCATGGCAGAGTCAGTTCATGCAGTCTTGGGACCAGCTTTAGGAATATGGCTCTTTATCCTGAGAGCATTGGGTAATCATTGAAGAGCCCATGACTTGACACATTTGCATTTTGGAAAGATTAGTTATTAGTCTGTTATGCAGACTGGGGATGTGAGATGGGGATGGCAAGGAACTGGACAAGAGCCAGAGATGGTTCCCATGTTTCTTCCTTGCACAGTTGAATTCATGGAGGAGGGAATGCTGAAAAAGGAACAGGATTGGAGAGAAGGATGGAAGATGTGAGACAGCATATAAACCTCCAAAGTTGCCCCTACATATATCCCTTATAGGCCAAACACAGAAGCAGATTTGGGTAACATTAGAGGTTCATTTTTGACATGTTGGTTTTGAGATAACCTTGAAACATTTAAGTGATAAATTCAAACAGGCAGTTAGTACACTGGAGCTTAGAGGAGAGGTCGGGGGAAAAAATCTGTATTTGGGGGCATTGGCCATTAAGGAAATTGAAGAATTAGGGAGAGTATAGAGTAAGAACATAGGACGGTGCAGAACCAAATCAACCCCATACTTTAAAATATAATGGCCACACAGAAGAAAATGACTTGTAAAGGTCAGGAATGAATGAAGGAAGCTCCCTGCTTTTCTCCCATCTCTCCCCTGTCTAGCAGAGAACTATTGCTTCTCGGCCTTTTTGGTAGCATTTACCATTTTGAGCTACTGGTAGAAGATTGGAGAGTAGGAGGTGGGTGGAAATCTGGGCTTATCATTCTGTATTAGTTTTCTATTGCAGTTACAATACATGAGCACATTTTTAATTGCTCAAAACAACATACCTGTACTATCTTACAGGAGTCTGAAGAAGGTCTTCCTGGGCTAAAATCAGGTGTTAGCAGGGCTATATTCCTTCTGGAGAGTCAACGGGAGAATTCATTTCCTTGCCTTCTCCAGCTGGAAGCTGTCACCTGTGTTCCTTGGGTTGTGACCCTTTTCTCATCTTCAGAGCCAGAAACGTAACGTCTCAAAACATCTCTCTGACTCTGACCCTTGCTTCTGTCCTCACATCTCCAACTCTCCTGTCTCTCTCTTTTACTTAAGAGCACTCTTGTGATTTCATTGAGCCAGTCCCGATAATTCAGGATAATCTCCCCATCTCCAGATCCTTAATTTAATCACATCTGCAGAGTCCTTTTTGGTATGTCAAGTAACATATGCAGAGGTCCTGAGGATTGGGTTGTGGACATTTAGAGGGGGACATTACTCTGCCTACCATGTACTCCCTCTCATTCCTCTAGCTATGACTCCAGCTCCAGTCACAAGTCCCCTCCTAGTAGGTCTGAGTTCCTGACATGTAGACTCCATCATGGTTTCAGATCCTACCAGACACCTCTGGCTTTAGGACTCTGATAACCCACCTCTCATCACTCACCCTTCAGGGATGGTGGATGCTCCCTGATGCAACTAGTCTTGGAGTTGCCTCGCTTTTTCTTGTTTGGCTTTTTAGGTCTTCTATTACACAGGTAACCATAGACTACATGTGAAAGGCCTCAAGTGGTTTCTGTCTTTCCAGCTTGCTGGATCTTGACAGGTGAGAACTAATGGCAGCTTGGATTCAAGGAATGATAGGGCTAGAAACATTTGCTCATATTTAAGTGAAATGATAAAATAAAAATGATTAAATTGAGGAAAGATCCCTGTGTCAAAAATCCTGCCATATTGCATCACGTAATTATTTTTTTAAGTGTCTCTTATTTCTCATGAGATATGTCATTTGTATTTGTGGAAATTAGAGAAAACATTGCCACAAAACTTCCTTTCCTTTTTTGATTAGGTACTTGATGATATATTAATAACAACTTCCATGGATGGATAGATTTTTGTTATTTGGTTGTGATTGAAGCAAGACCTAAAGTTGAAGGGAAATTAAGACCATCAGTAAATATCCAAGGAAAGTAACTTCTAATGGAAGGGATTTATAAGTGATAAATTTTAAACAACACTAAAATTAGTTTTTCAGAGATAAATTCCAAAATTAGGGAATCAAGTATTTCCTTTGGGATGTGGATAATGAAAAAGCTCAAATAACACATTTTTAAGATACTTAAAAAAATTTATTACAGCTGTTTTAACTTCATCCTGGAAACCTTTGCTTCTCTTCAGCATCAAGATCTTGATTAGAGTATATTATCTGAATTGATTTAGAAATCTACACACTGGAACAGCTTGGTGAAGTGGATGCTGATTATTTGGGTTCAATCCCAGCTCTGCTGCTCATTAGCTTTGTGATCTCAATTTGTTTAGCCATTCTGAGCCTTAGTTCTCATGAGTAACACAGAATCGATTTAACCCATTTTAGGAGATTGTTTGAGGATTAAATGTAAAGTATCTGTTCGTAGATGGACAGATTTTTTTTGGCATGATGTTGCAATAGAAAATCCCAGTTGTAAAACTAAAGATTTATTGGGTGGGTGGCTTAGTTGGTTAAGCATCCAACTCTTGATTTTGGCTCAGGTCATGATCTCTGGGTCTTGGAATCAAGCCCCACATGGGGCTCTGTGCTCAGCGGGGAGTCTGCTTGAGATTCTCTCCCTCTCCCTTGCCCCTCCCCCACTGTGCACACTCTTTCTCTCTTTCTCTCTTTAAATAAATAAATAAGTCTTAAAAAAAAACCCTAAAGATTTATTTTTTTAACTCTCTCTGCTCGCTTTCTCTAGTGTTGCTCCCATGACGATTCAGGTGTCTATTAAACATTGCAGAGGAAAAGAATAGAAAATTAGATAAATAGGTCTGGATTTCAAGGAAGAAGTCTAGATTGGAAATATAGATTTGATAGTAATCACCATATGGATGGTATTTAAAGCTATGAGACTAGGTGAGTATGGGGGATGAGAACATATAGAAGTACAAAAATCAGTTGCATTTCTATTCACTAACACTAAATAATTGAAAAGAGGCTTTAAGAAAATAATCCCATTTACAATGGCATCAAAAAGAATAAAAATACCTAGAGATAAATTTAAACAGGGAAGTAAAAGATCTGTACCCTGAAACCTACAAAACATTGATGAAATTTATTGAAGGAGATATGAATAAATGAAAAGATATCTCATGCTCATGGATTGGAAGAAATAATATTGTTAAAATGTCTGTGCTACCCAAAGTGATCTACAGATTCAATGCAATTGCTATCAAAATTCCAATGGAAAAAAAAATTCCAATGGCATTTTTCACAGAAATAGACTAATCAATGCTTAAATTCATAAGGAACCACAAAAGACCCTGATAGCCAAAAGAGTCTTGAGAAAGAAGAACAAAGGCAGAGACATCACACTACCGGATTCCAAACTATATTACAAAGCTATAGTAATAACAAACAGTATGGTGTTTGGCATATACACAGACCCATAGGTTAAAGGAATGGAATAGAGAGCCCAAAATAAATTCATGTATGTACTATTAATTAATTTTTGACCAAGGATCCCAGAATATACAATGAAAAAGAATAGTCTCTTCAATAAATGATACTGGGAAAACTGGACAGCCACATGCAAAAGAATGAAACTGGATTCCTACCTTACACCAGACACAGAAACCAACTCAATATAAAGACTCGAATGTAAGACCTGAGCCATAAAAATCTTGGAAGAAAACGTGGGAGTAAGCTCTTTGACATTGCTCTTGGCAATAATTTTTTGAAATAGCTGGCAAAAGCAAAGGCAACAAAAGCAAAAATAAACAAGTAAGACTACATCAAATTTATTTAAGATTTATTTATTTGCCAGAAAGAGAGAGCACAAGCAGGGGGAGCAGCAGGCAGAGGGAGAATCAGGCTCCCCTCTGACCAGGGAGCCCGATGTGAGACTCGATCCCAGGACCCTGGGATCATGACCTGAGCCAAAGGCAGACACTTAACTGACTGAGCCACCCAGGAATCCCTGAGACTCCATCAAATTTAAAAGCATCTATACAGCAAAGGAAAGCATCAACAAAATAAAGAGACAAGCTGTGCAATGGGAGAAAATATTTATTTGCAAGCCACATAATCTGATAAGAGGTTAATATCCAAGATATTCAAGGAACTCATACAATTTACTAGCAAAACTCCCAAAATAATCCAATTAAAAAATGGTCAGAGGACCTGAGTAGACCTTTTCTCAAAGAAGACAACCAAACGGTCAACAGGTACATAAAGAAGTGTTCAACACTTCTGTGTTCAACCTAGTCATATAGGAAATGCAAGTCAAAACTATAATGAGATACCATTGCACACCTGTTAGGGTGTTTCTTAGGAAAAGATAAGAGATAACAAATGCCAGTGAGGGTATAGAGAAAAGAGAACCCTTGTGCACTGTTGGTGAGAATGCAAACTGGTGCATCCACTGTGGAAAACAATATGGAGTTTCCTCAAAAAAACTAGAAATAGAACTACCATATGATCCAGCAATTCCACTTCTGGGTATAGATCCAAAGAAAATGAAACTACTATCTCAAAGAGATATGCATATTACTATGTTCATTACACCATTATTCATAATAGTCAAGGTATGGAATAAGGAAATCCTGTCATTTGCAACAGTATGGCTGGAACCGGAAGACATTATGCCAAGTTAATAAGTCAGACAGAGGAAGAAAAATACTGCATGGTATGACTTATATGCAGTCTTAAAAAAAAGAAAAAAAAGATGAAACTTAACGAAGTAGAATGATGGTTGCCAGTACCCGGAGGGGTAGGGGAAAACAGGGAAACTAGTAAACACAGGCAAACTTTCAGTTATAAGATTAATAAGGTCAGAGGGTCTAATTTATAACATGGTGACTATAGTTGATAATATTTTATTGTATGATTGAAAAACTTAAATGTTCTTACCAAAAAAAAAAGTATGTGAGATGATGAACATGTTAATTAACTTGATTGTGGAAATCCTTTTACAATGTATATGTATATCAAATCTTCATTTTATATACTTTAAATATACTGCAATTTTGTTTGTCACTTACACCTCAACAAAGCAGAAAATAAGTAAAAAAAAAAAATCAAACACCTAAAATGTTCAAGGAAACTGGTCAAACGTTTTCAACTACAGTTATTGCCAAATACTAATACTAAAAACAATTTTATACAATATAACATACTTAATATTATAATTACATTATATTATAATTATTTTAACATGTATTAAATTATTATATTATTAATTGCATAATTAAATTTAATTATAATTAAAATTAATTTAATTGTATAATTAAAATAAATATTACAACCTCATAATGTACAAATGAAACAAAGGAAAGATATATTACAAGAAAAAAAGAACTAAGTTTAAGAGAACTCCCACATTTTATTTTTTTTATTTTTTAAAGATTTTATTTATTTATTTGACAGAGAGAGACACAGTGAGAGAGGGAACACAAGCAGGGGGAGTGGGAGAGGGAGAAGCAGGCCTCCTGCTGAGCAGGGAGCCTGATGCAGGGCTGATCCCAGGACCCTGGGATCATGACCTGAGCCGAAGGCAGACACTTAAGGACTGAGCCACCCAGGCGCCCCAAACTCCCACATTTTAAAGTTGGAAGAATAAAAAGGAATTAGCAAAGGAGCATGAGAAGGAACAGCCAGATACGTAGATGTAAAACCAAGAAACTATGATGTCCTGGAAGCCAAGCGAAAAATCATCTCCAGGAAGAGAAATATTCATTGTGCCACATGCTGGATGGGTCCGGTATGATAAGGACTGAGGGTTGGCCTTTGGATTTAGCAATGTGGAGATTACTGGCGACTTGATATTTTTTTGTGGATTAGTAGGGGGCAAAAACCTAATTGGCATGGGTTCAAGGCACAATAGGGGGAGAGGAACTGGAGCCAGTAACTACTGTAAACCTTATCGAGGAATTTTGCTGTGAGAAAAAGTGAGAAATGGGTCAGTAGCTGGATGGGGAAATGGGCTCAAATAAATTTTGTCTGTTTTAAGATGGGAGAAATAACCACATCTTTGTATATTCACAAGAATAATTTAGTAGCATAGGAAATAGTAATACACAAAGAGTGGGGAGAATAAGAAATAGAGAAAGGGATGTAATGGACAAATTACCAAAAAAAAAAAAAAAAAAAAGATCAGCTTTACCTAGATAATTCCTCCACAGGAACAAGAGAGAAGTTAGAAAATCATAGTAGAAGGATACATATAAAGATAAGAACTCTTCTGATTGCTACAGGTTCCTTAGTGAAAAAAGGAACAGGTCATCAGTTGAGAATGGAGATTAGAGAGGAGATTTCAGCAGCTTGAGAAGAGAAAGGAGAAGCATAAAATCTTATCTAGAAGAGAGAAGAGGGAGTGAATGAATGGGGGGCATGGTATGACTGCCAGGTGCTGTTAAGGGTGCGGTTGGTTAGTGATCATGAATTCAGCATGATTATGTGCTTTTTTCCTGCTATAGTCACTGCATGGGTGCAGGCACAGAACAGGGAGAGAGTTGATTTAATGAGGTATGTTTTCACTATGCCAGTGTAACTCAGCTACAGTGGGACAGAGAGGCTGAGGTTGGAAGCAAGAGAGTGACTACAAGGATTGATGATGAAATGTGAGCTGAGTAAGGAGGGAAAAGAGGATGTAAGGTGAATGAAGGACAGTGAAAGATAATAAGAGCAATGGACTAAAGATTGCAATCAGGTAGGGATTTTCTGAAGGTGAATACTATGAATACTAGAAAGAATAAAGTAGAAAAAAGGAGGTTATATCAGTCAGGGATCTAGCAGAAAAACCAATGGCATATTCAAAATGGGCAATTTGAGAAAAGTTTGATCACTACAGATGGGGATTCAAGTTTAAGGATCCCACATGGAATAGTTGTATGGTATCCTGTGATTACCAATGGGTTAACAATCTTAAACCTTAAGGCTGAAGAAGAGGAAGCTGGAACCTAGTTAGAAGGAAGTTCCATGGAGACGGTCATCTGATGGAATTGGAAGCCAAGCCACCATTACTGGGTGGGAGGGGATTCTGGAAATAGTGTGAACTGACTTCACTCTCCTCCTGCCCTCTAGTGTCCTACAATCCCTCCCATTGGTCTAACTCAGGGGGAAGCCAGAAGTCAAGGGAGATTTTTTGATGCAATCCACGTGGGACACAGAGCAGAGTGGAGAAGAATGGGGTGTAGATCTGGGGGAGCAAACACAAGTTATCCATATATAGGGTTAAGGAGACTGACGGTGATCCAATAACCGAAATCCAGGACAGATTTATAGGAAGGTGGGGAAGGATGGATGTCCTGGGAGTATGGAAGAAAGAAGATAGTAACAGGAAGATATGGAGGGACTGGAGTTTGGTATATGGAATCCAACACTGGTGATTTCATAGTCAAGCAGAGAGAATGGTCTGGAAGCAACAATGAGGAACAAGGAGCCCCCTGGTCAGAGAGAAAAACAACCACAATGAGAAATAGCTGTAGAAGAAGTATGCCTTTATTAATTAATTCAACAAAGATTTATTGAGTACCTGATACGTACTCAGCACTACTCTGGACACTTGGAATATATCAATGAAAAAAAGATTAAAACTCCTGCCCTTATGGTGGAAAACACTTAATAAATAGTAAGCAAAAATAAAAATAAAATTTACGGTACCCCAGAGCATGGTACGTATCATTGAAAAAAGTAGCACAGAATAGTGAAAGTTAGAGGGCCAAGGAGAGGTTAAGGTTGCCATTTTTATTTTTTAAGATTGAAATTTTAAGCAATAATTAAGAGTGTTAGCTGGTGGAAGGATACTTTCATAAAATGCTTTTAGGTGTATAGAGAGCTTCACTCTGAGCTTGGGAGAAGGGAGGCTAGCACCTGGCAGGATAGATAGGGTTCATGAGCAGAAAGAGGAAGGGGAGGCCATCTGAATGGTTTGTGCAATGTTGTAGAGATGAGTCCACACAAACTTAACCTCCAAGCCCCATTTGAAGAACTTTTCTCTAAACCTATGATTTTATGACTCAAACCCCTCTACCTCTCTGGTCTTCATATTCTCCCTCACCCTGCCTAGTTTCCTTCTGTTTGTTTCTTTAAGGTTTACATGTTCCAAGCTGCTCTCCTCAGGCGGATGCCTTTAGCTCCTACGGGTGTTACCACAGAGCTTCACCTATCTACCATGTTCTTATGACTCCAGATTTTACATTTTGACCACTCTCTTAAAAAATATCAGTGTTAGTCTGTATTTCGGGGGCATTTCAAATGAAACCTATCCAAAGGCGAATTCATGGTTCCCCTCCCCCAAACCAGTTTCTCTTTCTTTATTATCTATTTTGATGACTTTACCGTCTATCCAGTCACCCAAGCTAGAAGCTATGATGTCATCTTGAATCCCACCCCCCCCTTTTTTTATCATTACCTCATTTTAGCCTGCCCTGCCTTCATATAACTGATTAATTAGCTTGGAAACATCACTGTTCTCATTCATTCTCCTCCACTGTTTCTCACCATTCTTAATGACATTCTCTGGTAAAAGCTCTAATCAGCTTTTGTGTGCACGTTGTATAGGGCAAAAACAAATTTAAAAAAGCAGATGGTGCTATTCAAATATGTTACCATAATTACTTTCTTTTTCCATCACGAGCTGACCACCGAAGAGCAGAACTATAGTTTATTAAACACTAAATAATTTGAAGCAATATAATTAAATATTTTTAATATAGAAAGAGTAAAGATGATGTATTCCTTTTTTATTTTTATTTTTTTAAAGATTTTATTTATTTTTTTGAGAGAGAGAGCACAAGCAGGGGGAAGCTCAGAGGGAGGGGGAGAAACAGTCTCCCTGATGAGGAGGGAGCCCGACAACGGTGGTGGTGGTGGGGGGGGGGTTGGTTCTTGATCCCAGTACCCTGGGATCATGATCTGAACTGAAGGCAGAGGCTTAACCGACTGAGCCACCCAGGAGCCCCTGATATATTCCTTTTACTGGTAAATCATTTGCTTGGTAAATATGGAGACAAAGGAGTGTACAATCTCTTTATCTAGCATTTAATTTCTTGTTTATGTGAATGCACTTCTTTCAGAATTTATTTCAATGAAATCAGCCGTTCTGGATTTAGAGTTAAGGGAAGTAAACTAACCTAGGTATTATGACTGGAGACTAAGTGGTTTATAGTTTAACTGAGTATTTAGAAATGCCATCCATTCTGGAACCAATTTTTTAATCTAATGCTTTATGAAGATGAAATAAAAGCAGCACTCAGATTGATATGCACTGAAGGAGGACTGTGCAAATATTTCCCTAGTGTTGGCACTGTGAGCACTTAACTTTTTTCAAAACATTCAAGTTTGGCGTCACTGGGCATGACTGGAAAGGCTAAATGGTTTCAGAACGTGGTTTGAAACTTCACTTCTCATTTACCTTGAAATGAAATCAAACATTGCAGGAAATGTTCTCACAACGTGACCTTTTAACATTTGTATGAAAAAGCGTATAACCCAAGGGTAGACAATGGTTCTGAAATATTTATCCCAGGAAAATAACTTGCTTATTCTCCAAACAAACCTAAATCCCAGTTTAAAATTCAACAAATTTAAGTTTAATTATAAGAAGCAGTTTTCTATTGGATTAATTGTTCACCTTTACTGCGACATTAATAAAAGTATGTCTGTAAAGTGTAGATTTACATCTTGATGGATGTTGAGAGACCTGACCGGGTATAGGCCTGTATAAGTACAAAATAAAAAATAAGATAAATGCAATTATTGTTAATGCATGAAAGCATCGGTGCCTCGCAGTCCTATTTGTATGGTTATTTTCTTTTTCTTTTTCTTTTTTTTAAAGATTTTTTTTCTTTTATTTGTTTGACAGAGAGAGACACAGCGAGAGAGGGAACACAAGCAGGGGGAGTGGGAGAGAGAGAAGCAGGCTTCCCGCGGAGCAGGGAGCCCGATGCAGGACTCGATCCCAGGACCCTGGGATCATGACCTGAGCCGAAGGCAGACGCTTAATGACTGAGCCACCCAAGTCCCCCTGTATGGTTATTTTCATTTCAAATATTCCAAAGAAATAATACTTATAATTTTTCTTCTACCTTTATAGAAGTCACAATATCATCAGCTTGGTAACTCAGGAATTGTTATCAATGTTCCAACTATTTTTTTCCCAACATTTAGTCCTACATGCTTTTGAATATTATATGACTGACTTCAAATTGTTTAGAAAATAAAACTAATTTTTTAATTTAAAAAATTCAGGGAAAGAAATGAGACACACACATCCAATATAAATGATTTTTTGAGAAGTTTTGATACAAAGGGTAATGGAAAAATGAGTGGTGGTTGGTGGGGAAAGTGGGATCAAAAGAAGGTTTTACCATGTTTTGTTTTGCTTTTCTTTGTTGTTGTTGTTTTTAAGATGCGTCAAATGACTGCGTGCTTGTATGATGCTGGAAATAATCCAGTAAAGGGAGAAAATTTGCTGACATAGGAAACAGAGGGAAGAATTGTTGGTGAATAAGATCTCGTGCACACATAGAGGAATTAGCTTTAGATAAAAAGCAAGATAACTCAATAAAAGCAGAGATCATGGGCATAAATGCCCATAAATTGGAGATATAGAAAGGGAATCCAGAAATTATTTTCTGATCGTTTCCCTTTTCTCAGCTCTACAGGAAGAAATTTCTCACCTGGGAGCAATGAGGAAGGAGGCAGTTGGGAGTTGGAAGAGGAGGCAGTGTTGGGAGTTGGAAGAGAAGAGGTACAGAGAGAATGGCAGAGGTGAGCACCAGGCAACTGATGGCTTCTTTCAGGTCCACAGTTGTGTGGTTTCATGCTTTTCAACTACCACATTCAGCCGCTCTGGTGTAGGTGTGGAAGTGTAGGTGTGGGTTAGGTGGAGAGTTGGTGTCATCAAGTGGTGATTTGCCAGGTAAAAGCATGAAAGCTGAGGATGATTTCATGGGAGTGTTGTAAAGATGGTAAAGTTTTAGCCAGATAAAGAGCAAAAAATACATGAAGAAGATGGAAGTGAGTGCAAAGGGATAGGATCGTAGGATTGGACGTTTCACTAGGTTTGGAAGAATGCTGAAGCCAGAGAACCAAAGAGAATGTGCAGGAAGGAAAGAAGGTGGTGCTAAAAGCGTAAAGGGAATTGATAAAGGGTTGTGTTTCTTCGTAATCATACAGGTAGAGTGATTGAGACAGGTGGAAGACAAGGTCTTTAAAGGATAGGAGTTTTAAGACCTGAGAGTCCAGGGAATTGGAAGAAGTATCTATGTGTAAACCAATAGCTAAGAATCAGACAGGATCGGGAAACCAGGAGCAAACATTTGAGACATGTGGACTTGTGATGAGGGTTTCCACAGATAACAGCCTCAGTGAGAGATGAGATTCAAAACTGGTGGGTTGTGCAGAGAAGGGAAGAGAATCATCTGAGAGTCACAATGAGGAGCAAGTGGAGGGGGTTGGGAAACAAAACAAAGCTCCTCCTACCTCAGCTGCCTTAGGGGAGAATACTTAAGAGCAAAAATATAATTGCTATCCTCACTGAAAATGTTAACTCATAAAATGGGACAGAGTTTATAAATATCTTTCTCCCACCATCTAGCACAATGCTTTGCACTTAGTAGGAAATCTTAGTTGACTGGATTTCATTTTACTGCACTATTACTTAATTTATTATGCTGGTTAAGCAATACCTGGTTATATTGGAATCAAATACAAAATATGAAACTATAAGATGGTTAGACATCTCATTACTTTCAACTGGAAATATTTCATAAGCACGGAAGTGCAAAGGCAATAGAAACTATGCATATAAGGATTTCTGGTTCATGAGGTTGCTAGAATGATTGAAATGACAAAGTGAGACTAGATATCTTGCAAAGGAGATCTTAAAAGTTTTGGAGGTGGTAGGTGGGAAGAGTGGAGACAAAGATTGATAGAAAATAAATTATTCTATGAAATGTAAACTAATTTAAAACTGAACTACAATTTTACAAACTGCCAGGATATCAGCACAGGGGATCAGATCAAGCTGTGATTTTGATGAATTTGCAAAGGCAAATGGAGCCAAGAACTACCTTCTCCATTTTTGCCCATCATGCTCCTCCTTAAATATTCTTACTAAATAAACTTAATAAATCAATGTTATTCTGAGATATCAGTGAAGAATATTTAGATATGTGTAATTACATTTCTCTTGAAAAACTTGGATTGAGTTCATGTCCATATCAATTCTTTAGATGATATCTTCAGTGGTAGCCTTTATTAAATGGTAGAGTGGAAAGGGTATAAATATAGAGGTACTACTAAAAAAAAGCATTCATATATAGACTTAGGAACAGATAAAAAAAGAAAGAATATAATAATTTTAGTTTCTATTTTTTCCTCTTGGTTTTCTCTAATTTTGCTTTTTAATAAGATTGATCAATCATTCCACAAATACAATGTAACTTTTTGGGACACCTGGGTAACTCAGTCAGTTAAGCATCTGCCTTTGGCTCAGATCATGACCCCAGGGTCCTGGGATCTAGTCCAGCATCGGGCTACTTGCTCAGCAGGGAGCCTGCTTCTCCCTCTGCCTGCCGCTCCCCCTGCTTGTGCTCTCTGTCTGACAAATAAATAAATAAAAGTTTTTTAAAAAAATACAATGTAACTTACTCTGTAGGTTTAATTGAAACAATTTCATGACTGTATCTAAAGGGTTGCTTTCTTTGGTGTGGTAGGCTGAATAATAGTCTCCTATATATTTCCACATCCTAATCCCCAGAGCCTGTGAATGCTACTTTATATGGTAAAAGTCTTTGTAGATGTGATCTTGGATAATCTAAATTAAGATGATCCTGAATTATCTGGGTAGGTCAGATGTAATCACGGTGGCCTTTGTGAGAGGGAAGCTGGAGAGCCAGCCAGGGGAGAAGGTGATGTGAAGAAAGAAGCAGCTATTGGAGGGAGGCAACCAGGAGCCAAAGAATGTGGCAGGCAACCTCTTAGCAGCTGGAAGAGGCAAAGAACAGATTCTTGCCAGGATCCTCCAGAAAGTACCAGCCCTGTGGTTACCTTGACTTTTAGTCCCTGAAGACTCATTTTTGACTTTTGACCTTCAGAACTGTAAGAGAATAAATGAGTGTTGTTATAGGCAACCAAATTTGTGGCAATTTTTAATAGGAAACTAATACAATATGTATTATTTTAAAATAAAAAAGTTATTGTATTAAAAATAAGAAAAAGGATGAAAAGTTCTTATTCTTTTCAAGTAGTTTACATGTGAGTGAAAAATTTGTGGAAAATCTTTCTATACATGTATGTTTCTGTTGCCGGTTTGACCTACAGTTTAAGATTCACTGAATAAAAGGGTTAAAGTATCCACCTTATTGCACCCAAACAAATTGATAAATATTTATTTTAAATAGCTTTTTAAAATAATTTTTATAGAAGCAGATTACATTCTTTAGAAGAGAGTCTTTGTGATATTGTGATTTATAATAAGAAATACAATTTTGGTCTTCATCCTTTTTCTGGCACAGAGCTCCTAAAGCCCTAGTAGTTTCCTAAATGATGAGAATGATAAAGATAATTTGTTATGGTAATGAGGTAACTTTTGAGAGCACCTTAGGATAGGGCTGTTTGCCAGTAGAGCCAACCATGTGATTAGAGCTGGAACTTTCAGTCCTACACCCTAACCTCCGGGGGAAGAGGGAGGGTCTGAAGGTTGAATCAGTCATCAATGTCCAATGAGTTCATCAATCAGGCGTTTGTAATGAAGCCTCCATAAAAACCCTAAAGGACAGGGCTCAGAGAGCTTCCATTGGTGAACATGCCCAAATTGAGGAGAGTGGTGCATCTGGATAGGTCATGGAAGCTCCATGCACTTTCCTCATACCTTGCCCCATGCATCTTTTAAATGGCATAAGACCATAGAAGGCTCTTTTCTGACTTATATTCTTTTATAATAAACTGATAATATAATAAATAAAATGTTTCTATGAGTTCTGTGAGCTGCTCTAGCAAATTAATCAAACCTGAGGAAGAGGTCATGGGAGCCTCTCTCTAAGTTATAGCCAATTGGTCAAAAGTATAGATAGCAACCTGGACTTGGAATTGACATCCAAGCATGGGTCATTGGAACCTCCAATTTGTAGCTGGTCTTCAAAAGCACAGGTAACAGCCTGGGCTTGTGATTGGAGTCTAAAGTGGTTGGCGGCAGTTTTGTGGCACTGAGCCCTCAATCTGTGGAATCTGATGCTATCTCCAGGTAGATAGTGTCAGAATTGGATTGAATTCTCAGACACCTTTCTAGTGCCCAAGAATGGCTCGGTGTTGTGTGGAACCCTCCCCCACCCCCATACACACATACATTGGAATTGAGACCAGGAACCTAAAATATTCTTCTTATTAAATTGATTGCTTTTACAATTTGTTTTCTAAAATAGATTTTGGAGGCAAACATCATACCAAGAAAATCCAGAAGATACTAGAACTAATTAATTGCTAAATCTTACCTTTATAAGCTTAGACATAAGTGTTGTAATCACAAAAGGAAAGGTTTGACTCCAAAATTGAAAATTATGTGCCCCAAATCCCATAATCAAACATACCTAAAACAAAAAATGAAAACAAAAGAATAGGAAAATATCATACAATGAAGAGTTAATAAACTTAAAGCATAAAAATGTAGAAGAAAATTTTAAAGCACGAATAGATAATCACATTTATGTATTCATTAAGGATACATAAAACTAGTACAGAAATATTTACTGGTACCATGGTTCTAGTTATAAAAGCCACACAAATAAAAACATATACGTGGAAGCATTTTCACTCCTTAAATAAACCAAATACAGAATAAATAATAATCAATGTTAGTTATTAATGACAGTTTTATTTTCTTAAATTAATGGTAACTAGTTGATATAACTGCTTTGGGGAAATCAGCATTGCAATACATACCAAACACAATAGAGAAGAAAAAAATTGACATAATAATACTACTTCTGGAAATCTATTGTAAGGAAATAATTACAAATAAAGTTGCATGCATGATGTTCATTTTGCATTCTTGACCATAAAGTGTGTGTGTGTAAAAAAACAATAAGTAAGAAAAAGAAAAAAATGAAAGGTATTAAAAAATTTGATTTACTCTTTTCAGTTAATGAGATAAATTAAGTATATATTCCATGAAATCAATATGGTTTATAATACTTATGTGCAAGTAAGAAATTATAATTTAACTTAAATTGTTTTGCCAAAATACAAATTAATATATTAAAAATGGAAACCCACAATGTCAAGTTCCTAATTCAGATAATTATGTAAATTATGACAAAGCATAGAATAGAAACATAACTTTTTTTTTTTTAAAGATTTTATTTATTTTTCAACAGAGAGAGGGAACACAAGCAGGGAGAGTGGGAGAGGGAGAAGCAGGCTTCCTGCTGAGCAGGGAGCCCGATGTGGGACTCGATCCCAGGACACTGGGATCATGACCTGAGCTGAAGGCAGACGCCCAATGACTGAGCCACCCAGGCGCCCTGAAACATAACTTTTTATTATGGTAACACATTTGTGAGAGAAATACAGAAAAAATTGATAAGATTTAAGGCTTATGTTTATAGTATAAAGAATTTATGCATTTTATAGTTTACGACGTAGACCCAACTGGTCGAGGAAATAAATGAACTGTTTAAATGGCATAAGACCATAGAAGGCTATCAGGAATTTTTTCAAGTGTGTGTATTATAAGGATTAAAGATGCAACATCAGATTTGAATAACCAAATTGAAATAGATAAAAAATGCACAGTGTTGGTGGGCGTGTGATAAAATTAGGACTTTCTTCTGTTGGTGGGAGTACAAGTTTGGAGAGCAATCTGACAAAATCCACATACTCTTTAACAATTTCAGTTTTAGCAATTTATTCTAGTGCTGTGTACCAACCAATGTGTAGAATTTATGTATAAGAATACTGCTTTTTGCTGCATTCTGAGCAGTTTAACTTAAAATCAGGCTCATGCATCACATTAATAATTATTTTAAAAACTTACAGAATCATAAAAATTAATGTATCTATGCGTATGTTTTTATATAACAGAATATATACACCTAGAGTAATCTGATATTATGCTATAAGTTAATACTGGAAGTTTAAAAGAGTTAAGGAGCACTTGGTTTTTCTTTGAGAAGTATATATTTTAATTTTAAATATTCTTGATTTATTCTGCTTTCACTTTTTGCCATAAGTGTTGCTTACTTATATTTTTAAATGCTAAAAACAAACATAATGTGCTAAAATCATTTACCAAGTGTAAATGAAAAGACATTTGGTGTTTAGTTCATTTGCAGTAACCTCAAAAATCTCTATCCTATTCCTACGTGAGAGATCTTGTTTTATTTAAATGAAGTTTTTCTTGTTTTTAACTGTTTGAGTTACTTACGTATGGCTATTTATGTTATATACCAACACAATTCACTGAAAGGTGAAATCTTTTGTCAACTTTTAAATATCTGTAAAAACAAATAAACTCATCTAACTAAATGGTTTTTGCTGAGCTAAAATAATAATGATAATAATAAATGACAAATGTTCTTTTAGAGTAGTAGCTCTATTTTTAAGGATGGCCAGGACAATATTTTGCAAAACATTTGCTCAATATATGAAGATTAATACCAGAGAAAGGCATAATTCTTTCTCTAGATAATCTCAGAGATAATGATTTTTCACACATAAAAGGAAGATTTCCCTTAATTCAGTGGTCATTTCTTAGAATCATAGAATATTAATAATATAGGTAAATTGGTTACCCCTTAAACTTACCAATGAAGAAATGGGTTCAGAGAAGTGAAGCAACTTGCCCACATTTCCACAACAAGGAAGTTACAAAGGTGAATCCAACATGGACATCTGACTCTTAACCTCCTTTTCATGATGCCAATCAGAAAAAAACACGAGGAAGAAACTACTTCTGGTGCCCCAAACTACAGTACCTTTTTTCAGGCTAATGAAAGTATGTAGTCCATTTGATTACCTTTCATGCACTACTTCCTGAACACAAAGAGAATCCTAACAGTGGATTAGTGCCATGGCATACTGTCCACACACAAGATTAATGAATAGAGATTCAATGCTTTCAGATTGCTTGATTCTAACAAAAGTTTAGACTATTAAAACAAGCTTAATTTTTATTCACCTGGTAGTTTCCATAATCTTCAAAGTAAACATATTTGCTGTAATAAAAGTAAACATATTTTACGTAATTATTTTATTAATTTTTTACTACATGAAATTTTTTATTTTTTCCTACCCTCCAAAACATCACATAATTTCTAGGCTGTGATAGTAGATATGTCTAGAGAAGAGTACCCATAAGAAATTATTTTATTAAGTCTTAAATTTCTATATGAACTTGGAATAATAAAACCAATAATTTTCCCTTGTAAAACTCTTATTTTCATAATGATCTGAGGATGTCATTTCACTAAAATTGTTTTCATGAATTAATTTGATATCTGTTTATGTTATTTAAAAGCAGACAATAAGATGGGTGAAAACTATAAAAATCACAAGGTTTCTTAATTTTTTTTATTTTCACTAAATGCACAAAACTTTTCCATTATGTTTTTCTTTAAAAATAAATGTCTATAGTAGTACTAAGAAAAGCCAACAAAATAATTAGATTACAGAAGTGTTATGGTCTGTAGTTCCTGAGAAAACCTAGTGGAAATGTTCAGTCACTACACGTTTCTTTCTTGTGTGCAGTATGGAAGAATTTATGGGCAAGCATCATTCTTTTCAGGCCATATCCTACATGGAATAAAAACACCTCTGCATGGGGCGCCTGGATGGCTTGGTGGGTTAAGCAGCTGACTCTTTTTTTTTTTTTTTTTCAAGATTTTATTTATTTATTTGACAGAGAGAGACAGCGAGAGAGGGAACACAAGCAGGGGGAGTGGGAGAGGGAGAAGCAGGCTTCCCGCAGAGCAGGGAGCCCAATGCGGGGCTCGATCCCAGGACTCTGAGACCATGACCCGAGCCGAAGGCAGACGCCTAATGACTGAGCCACCCAGGCGCCCCTAAGCAGCTGACTCTTGATTTTGGCTCAGGTCATGATCTCAGGGTTGTGAGATAGAGCCCCGAGTCAGGTTCTGTGCTCGGCATGGAGACTGCTTAGGATTCTCTCTCTCCCTCTCCTTCTGCCCCTCTCCTCCCTGCTCACCCACGCATGCACTTGCGTGTGCGTTTCTCTCTCTCTCTCTCTCTCTCTCTCTGCCTTAACAAACAAACAAACACACACCTCTGCAGTTCAACATCCTGGACTACAACGGAGACACAATGAAACTCATTAAAACATTATATGCCTGAGATTCAATGTATTTCAAGGTGAATATGAAACAAGCTATCTAACAATCATTTAGTATATTCATTACAAAACATATCTAGTTAGCAATGTTGTCTAAAAGCAAAGAACCAAAGAGTAGTGTGTGTGTATTCTATGCACAAATATTTGTGAGGATATGTGTGGATTTAAGTGCCCACATCAGCACTGGCCAGACAGAACTTACTTCCTGGTTTATATACCATTTTTTTCGTCTTCAATGTCAGAAACCACACAAACGTTTATCACAAAATTACTATGCTCCCCCTATTCTGGGATGATTCAGACCAGAATAACTGCAACAAAATGTGACTTTGATACACCTCAATTAGTTGTCCTGTATAATTTTTACTCTGGCAAAATATGTGATATATAATGATAAAATTTTCTAAAGATCACTTTTTCGTCTCTTCTACCAAATCCTAAATAAATATATGGAAATCTATCATCTAATGAAAATCTTACTAATTTTTATAGATTTTTGGAAAGGAAGAATTTAATTTATAAATAAATGAAATGGTTTGATCTTATATGATAGTCACATTCTAACTTTGGACTAATATCTTTGACAGTTAACTCAGCAAAATTAAATATATGTCCATATTATCAAAAATCTCACTGCAGTATAGTGAATTTTTATTTTCCTTTCTTTCAGGAGAATTTGTCTCTGTTTTAAGTGAATGTAACCAAAGGCATTCTTGGCCACAATACATAGGGCATTCTAGTTAAGTGATAAGTCAACTTATTTTTAAAATATGATTTCCCACAATTTGAGGTCACTCTCAAGTTATCTTTTTTTATATAATATGTTCTAGAAAGACATTCATGGAATGTTTAGCTGAAAAAGTCTTCAGGATATGAAAAACACAGCTGTGCTTTCTTTGAATACTTATGGCAACATTTTCTTCAAATATAATTAAAGGTTCAATGACACTCTTATAGAAGGCAGTTAGAAATTGAGATCAATATTATGAAAAGAGTTTACAGGAAATGCATAAAATAGAGAAACATATTAAATGATACCATAAAACTGCAATCTGCCAAGTCTAGAATACAAGATATTATGCATAACAAATGACTCAGTTTCTTCAACAATATTTGAGTGTTTAAAAAGTTAGGGGCACTGTTAAGATTAAAGGAGTCTTAAAAGAGAGGAAAAAAAGAGAGTCTTAAGAGATAACCAAGTACAATTTGTAGAACTTACTTGGATTCTAATTTGTACAAATATCTTCAAAATACATTTTATGGGTCAGGCAAGAAAAATTGAACATTAAGTAAGTACAAGATAGTACCAATAATTTATTATTAATTTTATTGAATGAGATACTGGTATTGTAATAATGTGTGTTTTTTTTTTTTTTAAACTCTGGTTAAAGATATGAAATACACACACACACAAACACACACACAGTTGAAATGGTAGCTTGTCTGGAATTTACTTTAACATGTGTTTTTTGTGTGTGTGTGTGAGTCCACATATTGTACTTTATTCACCCACATATTCAGACAATGAATTGTCATTTGTCAAAGCCTTTAATAAAGTAAGCTTAACTATGGTAGCATACAGATTATTTTGACAATTTGCTTATTGACTTCCAGGCAGTAAAATTTACATTTTGGAGCTGATATTTAAGCATTACAGTTTTTAATGTTTATTCTTCTTTTACAAAATATGTATATGTCTTCATCATTGAAGAACCATGAACAACTCACAGTGTCTCTAGGATATAAGCCTCTTGGCCGAGTTCCCTGAAACCTCATTTTCATGTTTCAGATGATGTTTCTAGTCCATGGTCTGGTTGGACCTAAGATTACATCTTCTAACTTCTTACTTAAGTGTTCTGCAATATTTTGTTCAAAGTTGAGATGTCATACCTAGTTTTCATTTGACATCCTGGAGGAGGTTTGGGATTGTTGTTCAGTCTCTATAAACACAATTCATTTTGGCTACAACTTGTCTTTTATAGAGTTCATGGTCCTTGAGGGGCTGCTTCTTTCTTCCTCTCTTCTTTTTTCCCTTCCTCCCTTTTTTTCTCCCTTCCTCTCTCTTGCTCCCTTTATTTCCCTCTTCATTCCTTCTTGCATAGAGTTTAAACTAAAAATGAATCTCCTCTTTTGAAGCACCACTGTTATCTTTGTTATGCCAGTACATACACCCTGGCAATAGAGGTATCTCAGAATGCTATTGTTTAGTTATTTAATATACATTGGATTAGATATATATATCAAAATACATCAGATAGTGAAAAAAATTGCTATTTGGTTTTCACTGCTTATTTCAAAGGTCTAATCAAGAACTATTTATAAAACACAGTAATTTTGTCACACTAAAATAACTAAGAAAAATATTCTTAGGCAAGGTAAATAAATTGCCAATTTTGTTCATGACTTGATTTGCCTGTGATAAAATAGTTCAACTCTGATTTTATTAGAGACAGATTTAGTATAATTGTAAAATGAAAAGTAAATAAGCATTCTATGAGAGAATTATTTTTAAAGAATAAATGATTTGTGCTTCATTTTCCTTTTTTTAAATTTTATTTTATTATGTTATGTTAATCACCATGCATTACATCATTAGTTTTTGACGTAGTGTTCCATGATTCATTGTTTGCGTACAACACCCAGTGCTCCATTCAATACGTGCCCTCTTTAATACCCATCACCAGGCTAACCCATCCCCCCAGACCCTCCCCTCTAGAACCCTCAGTTTGTTTCTCAGAGTCCATAGTCTCTCATGGTTCGTCTCCCCCTCTGATTTCCCCCCCTTCATTTTTTCCTTCCTACTGAAAGGAAATATTAAACATTTGTTTAATTTTTAGATCAGTGTTATACGTATTTCAGCAAATAAAATATTTCAATGCTTGCAAAAAAAAAATAAAAAATAAAATGTTTTAAAATATTCCATTAAAAAAATTGCCAGGGGAGGGTGCCTGGGTGGCTCAGTCAGTTAAGCATCTGCCTTTGGCTCAGGTCATAATCCCAGGGTCCTGGGATCGAGTCCCACATCTGACTCCCTGCTCTGCAGGGAGCCTGCTTCTCCCTCTGCCTCTCTCTCTCCCTCTCTCTCTGTCTCTCATGAATAAATAAAATCTTTAAAAATATATATATATATTTATATATTTATATTACAGTAAACTAACTCAAGGTTGTTTGTTCACTTGACAGCTGGGAGGGTTGAAAGAGATAGTGGAAGCATGTCATTCTGTTATTCAAGTCAAATCACAAGGCCTGTCTGATTTAACTGATAAGGTATCAACTCTACTTCCTGATGGAAGGAACTTCAAAGTCACTTTGGGGTGGGGAATTAATAGACATGTTTGCAATTTGCCAGATATCTATGAAAAAGATGATAATAAAATCTTAATAGTGAAATTTTATAAGCCATTAAAATATATTAAAATCAGATACAAGAAAAGAATTCTGCTACTACAACTTCTGTTCACCATTATTTTAAGGGTCCAAGCCAATTCAGTAATAATAAATTTTATTTTAGTGTTTACCATATATCAGACTCTTTTCTAATATATATCATATATTCCACATCAACAAACCCCAGGAGGTAGATATTATTTTCCTCATCTTATAGATGAGAAAGCTGGAGCATGAGGGGGTTATATAAATTTCCCACATTCACATGGCTTGAAAGTGGCAAATTTGGAAATAAACCCAGACAGTTGGGTTCAGAGTGTGCATTTTTAATGCTGTAAGTTTTATTAGTAGCAAATATGACTATGTACATAGAAATTCTAGGAAAATATTAAATTATTTAAGCTAATGACAGACTTCAGCAGATTCAACAGATTCAGGAAAATATAGAAAACTCTGTATCTTTCCATACTCTATAAGATAATGTTAGGGGAAAAGTTATTCCACTGATTATGCCACATAATTAATAAAGTATCTATGAATATATCTGTTTTATATAGGGGAATTAAAAAAAATAGTTGTGGGACATAAACGGGGACCTGAATAAGCGGGAAGGCATACCATATTCTTAGGCAGTTCATCTGAAAATCACAAGGACGTCTGGTCTACCCCATATTAATTTAAACACTCAATGAAGTTTCAATAAAACCCTTAAATAAATGTTTTTTTATTAAAGAATACCACTTAATCTAAAATGTATATAATAGAGAAAAATACCTGAAAATACATGATGCAATTCTTTAAAAGACAAATGGAGGTAGATGCTTACTCTAAAAGATAGAAAGACCTGTTACAAAGCTATAGTGATTGAAATAATGTGCTATTGGCATAAGAATAAATTAATAAAAAGATGAAGCAGACTGTAAAGCTTCTAAAAACAGACCACATAGGCATTTATGAAAATTTCATATGTGAAAAAAGTGACATTACCAAATAGGTGACAAATGGAATGTTGCATGCTGAGACCACTGGTTTTTCATGCAGAAAGTAATATTAGGCCATGAATTCATACCATAAACAAACAAACAAAAAGAAGTCAATTGTAAATAAATGTGAAAAAGCTCTCTATACACCCAAAATAATTTGTATCTTTATGCCCCTGTGATTGTGAGTGAATTAACCATGAACCAAAAAAGAATAAAATACAAATAAAGACTGATACATTTGGTGACATTGAAATTTAAAACTTGTATACAGCAGAAAACACTATGAAAATAAATAAAATGGAGAAACATGAACTAAGAGGAAATATTTGCCACACATGGTCCGTAAAATATTAGTCCTCAGAATTCATAAAGAATAGCTGTAAAGCTATAAGTAAAAGACAAATATCTCAATAAAACAATGGAAAGAAGGTAAGGAACATCTCAAAGAACATATAATAAAAATTATTAATAAAAATAATTTGAAAAGAATTTTTAGAGAAATTTCAATATGCTTTGAAATGCATAGAAAACCACATAGAGAAAAGTAACATTCACTGTTGTAAATATTTTGGAGGCACTTTTCATTTTCTTTTTATTCATGCATAAATTTCCAACAAAATTAGAATTATAATACTCTTGTTTTGTATGCATTTCTTTATTTAATGTAAGTATTTTTTCTTTCACTAAATCTTTGATTCATGTGATTAAATGACTAAATACTCTTATAATTTAACCATTTCCTATTGCTGAACATTAAATGTGCTTCCAGTAGTACATATTTATGTATTTTTTCTCAGAATAATTTCCTGGAAATGTGACTTTAGACTCCTATTTTCAAATTACATATCAGAAAATTTTAAAAGGTTAAAATGTACAAGAAATTATCCTTTTTTTTCCTTTTGCTCAAACGAGAATTATTTTCTTTTTTTGAGTGGATTTAATGGCAGAGTTAAGTGAACCTACCCTTCTGTTTGTTGCGCATTGTTATCATTGGTCCCTGTGAAGCCAATTCATTCTTCTTGGTCCATTCTTCATTCAAGGTCTCAATCCCATTTCCGTTCTCCATAGATGCCTACTCTTCTGGTCTGATAGACATGACTTTGAATACATGTATGTTGTTTAAAAATAGTCTTTGTTTTGTGTCTATCTGACAATTTAGCTTATTAATTTGATTTATCAAGTATTTATTTTATATAAATATTGTTGTCCAAGAAGTATCTATCTCACTTTCATCTGCTGCTCATTCAACTCTATGTTTATAATATCTGCATTTTTATGTATGTACATCAGATTTATTGATTCCAACTGCTGTCTATAAATCATAATGTATATCTACCACATTTACCTTAATTCATTTAGTAATGAGCACTTCATTTACCTCTAAAACCCCACCACCATAAACCGTGCTTGTGTATTCTCAGCAGTGTTTTATTTTTCAACTACCATCTCAGTGACCACAACAGTCATGAGTCTCTGAGAATTTCTATGGATCTATACATCTGTGAATCAGTAGGCCAAATCACTGGATAGATGCACTCTTAATTTGACTAAGCACTGCCAGATTGCTTTTCAGAAAGGTTTCACTAGTTTATAGTCCACACACAATACCTGAGAGTTCCTGTTTCCCAGTGAGATATGTTTTGATTTCTGTTGTTTTATGATTTTGTTTAGAGGAATAGAGAATAACGTTTATATTGAATTTGTTCCCTATATAAAATGAAGGAAAAGATTCTAGGAATTCTAGCTCTGTAAGATTAATTTGAATGCTTAGATTGATTTAAGCCCCTGCTTCACCAGGGACAGGGGAAATATAGCTATAATTACACACACACACACATATATAAAGACATGGCCTGAAACTCATATAATGTTATATGTCAATTATACCTCAAAAAAACAAGCAACAACAAAAAAAACAGGTTCCATCCATTCATATATTTTTAAATGATAAATTCTCAATTTTTTTAAGCATTATATTTTGTTTCTTTTTAAATTAATATTAATACACAAAATCCAAGTTCTCTAAATGATAAATTATGTAAGATTAATCTCCTAAAATTCATATTTATAGATAGTTATAAACTATCATAGTTATAAACTATCAACAAATATATTTTAAAAACAACAACTATTTGTAAGCACTGGAGAGGAACTAAAAGCAGATAGAAACTGGACCAAATGATTCAAGCCTTGAGAAAAGAGATACTAGGTGAGTTTTTCATTTATATATTGTTGTTGTTGTTGTTGTTGTTTTTAATGATACTTAAGTTCATATAGCGTTGGGTGCCTACAGCTCAGTTAGAAAGCCATACTCTTACTGTTTTAGGATTCAGAGGGTTGAGTGCAAGCATGTCAAAATAGCTGAAAATTGAGAGGGGAAATCTAGAAAGGAGATAACAATGTATAAATTACACTCAAATATTTCCTTGAATACAGCAAAGTTAAGTGCCTTCTATAACAAAAATCAACATTCATCAGAGGAAAAGAGAACCCAGATTCTCTATTGCATGTCATCCAAAATATCCATTGTAAAATAAAATATTACCAGACACACAAAGAAACAGGAAAATGAGAACCATAACCAAGAGAAGCAGTAAATAGAATTCAACATTAAGACAGTTCAGATGTTGAATTAGCAGAAAAAGATTACTATAGCTATTGTAAATATGATCAAGCACAAAAAAGAAGAATATGATTACAATTACAATGAATGAACAGGTATAAAAAGTCATCTGCAAAATGGAAACAATAAAGAATGATCTAATGGCAATTCTAGAACTGAATATTGCAGTGTTCAAATAAAACATTCCCTTGATAAGATTAACAGCAGATTGAAGAGAGCATAAAAAAAGGACCAGTGAACTTGAAGATAAGTGAATAGAGAAAAAAAAAAAAAGAAAAGAAAAAGACAAAAACTATGAACAGATTGTGACCTATGGATATTTTCAAAGAAGTGAAAACACAAGAAATGCTACAGGAAGTTTTTCAGGCTGAAAAGAAAATATGATACTCGTAGGATACTTAAATTGACAGGAAGAAATTAAATGCACTGCAATGGTAAAAAGATATATATATATACAAAATATATTTTTTCTTTTTTTATATCTTATTTTATTCAAATCCAATTAATTAACATATAGTGTGTCATTAGTTTCAGACGTAGAGGTGTTCATCAATTGCATATAACACCCAGTGCTCATTACTTCACATGCCCTCCTTAATGTCCATCACCCAGTTACCCCATCCCCCTCTCCAGCAATCCTCAGTTTGTTTCCTATAGTTAAGAGTCTCTTATAATTTGTATCTTCCCCTGTGATTTCCTCTTATTTTATTTTTTTATACTGTCTTACTTTTTAAAAAGTTCAACTTAGTATAAAAATAAAAATGCATAATAGTATATAATGGGATTTATAATGTGCAGATAACTCATATATGACAAAAATAGCACCCACATAGGAAACATGTAAATGGAGCTACACTGGCTCAATATTTTTATATTTTTTGTGAAGTAGTATAATGTTAACTATAAAAATTACTCTCAATTTTTGCTAAAAGGCCATTTGAAGAATTAAATTAGAATACAGAAATATTTGGTTAACTCAAAACCAGCAGGAAAGGAAGGACACCGGAACAAAAAACAAATAGGACACATAGACCACAAATAACAAAATGGTAAACCAAATTCTACCTAATGAATAATTACATTAAAAGTAAATAGAATAGATATTACAATTAAAAACCAAGATTATCAGACTGGTTACAAAGCAATAACCAACTTTATGTTATCACAAATTATAAACTTTGTATACAAAAAAGCTTAAGAGAAAGGAATGGAAAAAATATATGCCATGGAACAGTAAGAGACAGCTGGAATCTCTCTTTTAATATCAGAAAAATCAGGAAAAAGTCTATTCTAATAGATAAATAAGAAAATTTCACAGTGATAAAAGGGTGATTTGTCAGGAAGGCATAACCATTTATAGATGTGTATACCTCTAATAAAAGAGCTTCAAAATACAAAAGCAAAAGAGACCAAATAAAGGGAAAATAGAGAAATCTAAAAACATATTTGAATATTTTATGTCCCTTCGTCACTATAAGAAAATTATACCAAAAAATAAATCAGTAGGAAATCACTAAGGATACAAGAGATTTGAACAACACTAATAACCATTTTGGCTTTATTGAGAAGAATGAATTTTAACCCATTAAATAAAATAAGAATCTAAACACTTATGTGTATATACATTTTTAAATAAAAGTAGCATCATACAATGCATATTTCTTGGAAATTTTCTTTTCTTTCTTTATTTTTTAACTTTATTTTTTTTAAAGATTTTATTTATTTATTTGACAGAGACACAGCAAGAGAGGGAACACAAGTTGGGGAGAGGGAGAAGCAGGCTTCCCTCTGAGCAGGGAGCCCAATGCGGGGCATGATCCCAGGACTCTGGGACCATGACCTGAATGATCCCAAGGCAGACGCTTAACCACTGAGCCACACAGGCGCCCTTATTTTTTAACTTTAAAACATATATTGAGCATTGCTCCTAATCAACAAATGTGGATATAAATCTTTATTTGTGATAACTGTGTAATATTACATAAGGTGAATATAGCTTTATTTAAGGAGTCCTTTTTTAATAGCAATTCAGATTTTCTGGAGTTTTGCTATTATAAACAATATTATAGTAAACTCCTTATCAACCCCTCCTTCTTTAGGAGGGATTTTCCAAAATATATTTAATTGGTATGCATATTTTTAAATTGTACCAAGTACTGCTTTTTAATTTGATAAGTAAACTTTAGCAAAACATACATGCAACAAAGAATGAGTTTTCTGTCTATTAATTTAACAAAACGATGACAAACCAAGACCTAACTGCACTGAACACATTATGTATATCCCTGGCATTAAAACTTTATATTATAACTAGCTAAATAACATCTAATTTTAAAAAGAGAAACAAGAATAAAAATAAGATTGAAACGAGAGAAAAAGTTTTGGAAAAATATATTTCCTTATCCACAAATTAAAAAATATATTTTTTATTAACCATTTATTTAACCTTCTAATCAGTAGCATACAATCAATATCAAAACCTAAATTTCTTTAAGTAAATGAGTATATTTCATTATTTTGGCTTCTACATTTGCAAATATGATCACCTGATTGGAATTTCAGCTGAAATCATATTGAAAAACTATCATTTTTATGTTACAGTATTAGTTTTCACACTTCTCTCTTTGTCCATTGGGAATTATGGGTTGAACTTTGCATCCCATGTCCCACATCTATATGTTCAAGTCCTAAACCTCAGTACCTCAGAATGTAATCTTATCTGGAAATAGGTAAGTCTTTGCAGATGTAATTAGTAAAGTTAAAATGAAGTCATACTTGAGTAGTCTGGGCCCCTAATCCAATATGACTGTGTCCTTACTTAAAAGATAAATTTGGACATAGACACACACACAGGAAGAAGTTCATGTGAAGATGAAAGCAGAAATCTGGGTGATGTCTCTATAAACCAAAAAAAGTCAAAGATTCCAGCAAACCACCAGAAGTTAGGAAAGAGACATGGAACAAATTTTCTCTTACAAGGGACCAACCCTGCTGACACCTGATCTTGAACTTCTAGCCTCCAGAACTTTGAGACAATAAATTTCTGTTGCTTAAGCCACCCCATTTATGGCACTTTGTTATGGCAAGCCGAGAATAGTAACACAGGAAGTAAGGGAGATCAAATTGTTTCTCCACATTTATTGATTATGAACATTCAGGATACTAAACTGGGAAAGGTTAAGTACCATTATCAGTACCATTAAAAAAGTGCCATAAGGGAGCAATGTCACCAAGATGGCAACATAGTAATGATAAAATGCACACGTGATGAGATGAAGTGAGGTGACTGATGTAGACATTGTGACCTAGCATTAGGCTCCTACTGACCTTCTGAGTATATGTCAGAAGCAGGATCATCTGCTTCTGCACCGCAGTTGACTGTGGGTAACTGAAACCATGAGAAGTGAAACCGCGCATAAGGGACTGGAGGAGGAGGGCTACTATATAGGAAAGTTGTTAAGACAGTAAATCCGATGAGTTCTCAAGAAGCACATTTTTTCCCTTTTGTCTTTCTTCTTTTTATTGTATCTCTATGAGAAGACAGGTGTTAGCTGAACCTACTGTGGCAAGCATTTCACAGTATATGTAAATCAAACCATCCAGCTGTACACCTTAAATTTATACAATGATGTATGTCAATCATGTCTCAATAAAACTGGAAAAAAATACCATTAAACTTTTTTCAGACATATTTTAGAAGCATCTGTTTTATATTTGCACTTGATCTAGTCTTATCAATTCAGATTGCAGAATCCCAGAGAGTTTCACAGAAACTACAAAATTTAGTCTTAAAATAGACTTCTGGCATTTAACCTACAGACAGCAACCCAGAAAGTTTCTCATGGTTTCTACCCTACTTTGAAAAATTAGATTGGTTATTTTTTTCCAAATTCAGTTATGGTTTGTGGACGGGAGGTGAGGAGACTCAATTTAAAAGAAAGATCTTTCATAGATATTTATTTTTAAGTTGCTTTTAGTTATTTTTGTTGTTGTTTTCTTCAGAATTTTTCTCCCTTTTTTATTGTTGTTTATTTGTGTGGTTTTCAGATTTTAGATTAGTAGGATAATCTAAATATCCTGGAATGGCTTGCCAGATTTAGTGTATGATGGGGGACAAAACGATTGTCTTCCACTTATTTAATCAAGAATTGTTTTCATCTATAAAGCTCACATGTAAAAAGGACATATTGTAGGAAAATGCTTTACAAACCAACAACTTCTGGAATTTTCTAGGGGCCTGATAACAGGAAGAGAAAGAAATGAAGAAATAATTTTCTCTTGTATTTTTTGAAATGTTCATAAAATTAAAGCTGGGATTTAATTGTCAAAGGAATTTATTTTGTAATGAAACTGTAGAGTCTCCCTATCTCCATCATTTCTTTCTGATAACAAAGGAAAACATTTAACATAAAAGATCATTCCAAGTAATCCCTAAACTTCTTGGCATACACGAGACTGTCTTCATTGTCTTTAACAAGTTCACATTTTGGCTTTTCTCCCCAGATTACTTTCCAGAAGAGATTTTCATGGATAGCATAAGAGCCAAGAGTAAAACTTATATGCAAAATGTAACATGAATAGATTCATTTCAAAGGAAATATGTACTTAATATATTCTCCTTTAGATTCTCATTGAATAATGAGGGTTGACTTAATTTTTCATGATCTACTAAATAAATTTAGAGTGTATTATATTACTAACTTAACTAATTTTTATTTGGAAGCAATGTATTGCACTGTGCTAGGGTTTAGATAGTAGTGCAGTATTTTAGGAGTCTCTCATAATTGTTCTACCAGAATCACTTTTCAATGGGAATGTACCAGAAGAATACCAAGAAAAATTAAAAAAAATTTCTACAAATTTATTCATAATCAGAACAATTAATGTATTGTTAGGTTACTAAATAAGATAAAAGAAAAACAGATAATTTTCAAAAGGTAAAAGAAACAGTATGGCCCAATAATTTGTAATCAAAAGTAGCTTTCATAGAACCATAAAATACTGACTTTGTATATTTTAACAGCATCATCATCAACAACAACAAACTGTCAGGTCATGGGCTTTGTTTATAAACTTGCTGAGTATTTGCCAGTTCTCAAAGGCTGTGTTTCATAAAGTAGAGATTATACCATTTTTCCTTTATGGCACAAAGGTCTTTATATTGTGTGTTAGAAAATCTCTTTATATTGTATCCTTCCTCCTATAACATAAACTGTTAGGGTGACCATTTATCTTTATGTGATTCCCCAAGTTGGCAACCACCATCCATGTGTTAGGGCCCAAGTAAGTGCTTACAAAATAGAATGTTTGGTGGATAGAAGGAACTCTGAATGAAGTCCTCAAGAGATCTGAGCTTCAGTGTGATTTTTCCCTATGTGAATTTTGCCAGCTCATTTTATTCACAACCTCTCTTTAATTCCATTTCTGAAAAATAAAAGTGTGGATTAAATAAGTTTTAAGGTACCTTTGAGTTCTAAATTTGACTCGTAAGTAGCTCTTTTTCTGCACTGCTTACATTCTTCTGGGAGGCTTTCTGGACAGACTATTTCTCTCTTGCTAGCTTTCCCACTGCTTTGAATACACACAATTTTAAACAAAGAAATGGATTCTGTGTATATAGTTTTTATCATTTGTAATTGTGTTTAGTCTCTCCTGTGGAGAGCTGGTACCAAAATTATAAGCTTTTATTCTCAGCCTAGCATTTGTGAAACCTATAAGTATGAATAAGTGTCAGTTGCCTTGAAACTAATTTGTTGGTTCCTTCTTTATTATTATTATTTTTTTAAGCTTGGGGAAGGTTTCTCTAACTTGGTCCCAGGAGAATTTAATATTTCAGACAGTAGCAGTTCCTTTCCTTTCACTGACTTCATTTTAAAAAAATCAGTGTCCTCAGATGTTGTTTCAATACTCAAATTGACAGGTGAAGGCTATGATCCACAGGCCATGCTCTCTCAGCTGGTAATCTGATGTTTTCAGTTGGCATGGTGATAAGCCGTGAAGTAGAGTCCTATACCTGGAGGGTGTGGAGAGCTGGAAACTGCTCTCAGGCTTTTCTTTTCATGATGAAAAAAATAAGCAATACTTTCTAGCTTGGTAAAAGCGGATACTGTTTTGCAGAAACAGCATTCTCTAATTTTCATCCCAGTTTTAGTTAGTGTATGTAAATTATTGGAATAATTAGTTTCTTTTTTTTTTAAGATTTTATTTATTCATTTGACAGAGAGAGAGAGATAGTGAGAGCAGGAACACAAGCGGGGGGAATGGGAGAGGGAGAAGCGGGCTTCCCGCGGAGCAGGGAGCCCGAGGCGGGTCTCGATTCCAGGACCCGGGGACCATGACCTGAGCCCAAGGCAGACGCTTAACGACTGAGCCACCCAGGCGCCGCAGGGAATAATTAGTTTCTTGTTTAAAAATATCATCATGTTGAATTATACAAAAAATAATTGTATAGTTATATACAATTATTGTGTGTGCGTGTGTGTGTATTTCAATATCTTTTCCAGGACCCTTGAATGTCTTGTTTTCTAGAGATAAGTGGACCTAGTTCTATTATTTTTCTACACAGATTGCCTAAAGACAAGCCAGAGAAATAGCCCTTGATTGTCACTGAAAGAAAAGGTGGGTGAAGGAAGGACAGGTAGAGGGAAAAAGGAAAGAAAGGAGACATTGATAATATTTAAGAATTTATAGTAAGAATGGTGCAAGGAGGACATAGTCCTAGGGAAAAGAATGCATTCTGGAAGTCTCAATAATGGGCAGGCACAGAGTTATATTCTTCACTTTTAGTGAAGATTAGTGCAGAAGGTAATTGTGGGAAACCACCATTTTCTGGAAATTTCCTCTATCTTTTAAGTATAAGCAGCTTATAGCATTCTGATTTATATTTTTCAACTGATGTTGTTTATAATCATGCCTCTTTCAGGACTGTACCTGTGACTCTGCACCAGCAAGTCTGACACTCCTCAAAAATAGAGGTTTGTTGTTATTTTTATAGTAAACTATATAAACTAGTATAGTAAACTTCTAGGTAATCAGAAATGTATGATTTACTTTAGAACTACATTGAACTTCCTCCGAAGGATGTTTTGATGGCGTTCTGTTGGTATTGACTAGCTTTTGTGGGATGGGGAAAGGATACCCCTAATCTCTGTCTCTGGAGAGTCAGCCCCATCACCTAGACCCAGGAGGATTTGAGAAAGTTGACTTGTCAGTCTAGTCAGAAAGAAAAATCCTGAGTGATTTGAGATTACTCAGTTACAAAGGGTTTGGGTGGTACTGCGTGTGTCCTAAGAGAGATCATGGTTGTACAATTAATCCTACCCACTACTACTAAAGAAATATCCAGAGTCAAAGAGAAAAGAGTGAGGCAGAAGCTTCCCTTTGTAGTTTCAGACTTATCTTCAAAAAGATCAAAATACATTAAAAGACAAGCAAACATTGAACCAAAGAGAACTTTCAGAACACGGTGAAGAGATCGGTCATAGGATATTTGTATTTTGACTGAGGATTTATTCCTATACACATTCTCATTTTTAAGTTACATTCGTTAAAAAAAAAAAAAAGTATCATTTTCTCCCTTTAGCTTATTCTTGTTAATATACCTAGTTCAGCCTCCTTCACAGTCTAGGAACACAGAAGTCATTTAGAAGCAACTTCCTAGTAGACATAGCATCTTTCTTCCCATATCTTCTCCTCTGGCACCAGAAACCCAAGACAGTACTCTTGGGGACAGTTTGGTCACTTGTATGACCAGGGTTAGAAACTTTTCCATATTTAAGTCAACATGACCCTGGCTATAATTTCTACCTTCAGAGCCTTGTTTTGCTTGTCAAAGCCAAGGAAAAGCATTTTAATCCTTTTTCTAGATGACCTCCTGTCAAACATTTGAAGACAGTGGTCCTTTATTTTCATGTTAAGTCCACTCACATAAATTAAATTAAGCATTCTTATTTCCTTTCATCATTCCCCACATGGGGATTTTCCAAATTGTCTTGTCTCCTTCCAGAGAACAGCCCATTTAGCAGGTGAGTCACTCAACAACAAGTGGAACCATCATTTGTCTTAAGCCTTTACATTTATTAATAAAGCCCGAAAAAGCATTTGCTTTTTGGAGAACTTCCTCATTATGATAATTTATTTTAAACCTAAACTAAAATATCTTTAAATCTTTGTCACAAGCCCTACTCTTAGACTACTTTTCCCCACTTTGTGTTTATGCAGTTTTTCTGGCCTAAATTTAGGGCTATAGATTCATGCACGCATTTCTTCCTAATTTCATCGTCTTTGTTTCAGTTATCATTTCAAGCTGTTTGTTCAGTGATGGCGAATCTGCAATTTGCTTCCTACAATGCATTACAGCAAAAATTGCAAACCTTCCTGTGGATTGGCAGTAGGAGCTCATTATCCTTGATTTCTTGGGGCCTCTATGGAGATTAGCACGCTGCTGGTGCCAGCAAATGTTAGGCAACATGAAAAAATATGATTAAATTATTGAAAATGTTTGGATAAATACTAAAAGTTCCTTGTACAGTGCTATAATTGAATCCATTGATGCCTATAAACATAATAAGAATTTTTAAGTGGTCTTTTTCACTTTTATGGGATTTTAAAAGAATTATTATTTCTTGTTATTTTTATGAATCTGTCTTGCTGGTCTGATGCCAAAAAGTGAATTGTATGCTATAGAATCATGGGATGGCCCTGCTGGATTCTGACTCATCCCCTAAATTAAGAGATGGCTCCAAATGTTTTCTCGAGGGGAAATTCTGCTTCTGCATTTGAGCTACAAATTAAGAGACAGACTTTGAAAAAGATGCTGGGGCTTGAAGAACATTCTCAAGGACAGAAGTGTAAAAGGCAAGCTGTTGTTGATAGATTCAAAATAAGATGTAAATGCTGGCCTACAGGCAATTTGTCCTTTATAGGGAAAAAATACAAAAAAACCTCCTCTGGGATTTAGGCAGACCCCAGGGAAAGGTGGCAGGTTTTGTTTTTGTTTTTCATATCGCACTTTCAAGCATTTCTTAAAGGTTGTATGGTGCTAATTTTAGTCATGCTAATTAAAGGATCTTACCTGCAATCTTGATTTAGTTTCCTCTGCTTTTGCCTGATTCAAAATCTGTTGTGTAAGAGCAGAGGTTTTGCACACGGTGTAATCAAGCATCTCTGTGTTGAAATCCTTTCTTCAAAACCCATCAACAGAGTCTTTGGGTGGGTTGTTGAAAGTTCTTCCAGGAACTTATTTTCTCTCTGTAAAATAGCTTTTCTATGAGCAGAGAATAAAATCACACCTGGAAAGCACCTTACAAAGGGTCCCCTCCATTGCAGGATCTGTAAATTTAGGTCCTTCCTTTCTAGGTTTGAGCATTTTCACAGTGCTCTCCCCTGTTATTTTCCCCTCGAAACGGATGAATGCAGATTTGTTTACTTGTAGAAAAATGTTCTCAGTCTTATTATAATATCAGTGAGGACTCAGTTTAAGGTCACAATTGCATCCAGTACATTTTTGTTAGAGGGTATTATTTGCTTTGTTATTGTTGTTTGTTCATTTGAGTTTGTTTCTGGTGACATGAAGAAAATTAAAAAATTAATTCTTTTAAAAATTAAAAATATATTTTGTCTGACCTAGAGGTCTACTAATACTGAAATGACTTAGACACTATTTTAAAGTATTTGATAGAAGGAAAAGACCTTCTACTTGGAGGGAGGAAAACAACAGGATTAATCAAAAGGATTATTAACAAGGACTGGCTGAGTGTGATGATGGTGGGTATGAACCAATCATTGATGCAACTCTCCTTGGGAAATAGAAATGACTATGGCTTTCTGACTCTGTTTAGGGGAATAAAGAAGAGAGAGGAGCTCAGAAAGTCCAGAATTGGCACAGCCTGTGATTGCCTTCAGAATGAGGTTTCTAAGAAAATGTTAAGAATATGCTAAAAGTTACTTCTTTCTGAATCTTGAGAGATAAATTAGACACTGGGGTCAAGTGACATTTTGTAAACGCTACTTAATTATGACGGTGTAAGTTCTAAGACTAATTTCCAGGGCGCCTTTATCCTTCTCCCAAAGTTTTTCATCAGACACACAAAAATGCTTCTTCCCTCACTGTATTTTCTGTCTTTATTCCAGGCAGCAGCATGTGTGCTTTGATCTCAACCCAAACAGACTTGTCTACTCCAGGTTCCCAGAAGAAAGTATTCAGCCTTGACTAAAAAGTAAATAACATTCTTTATAAAATCCCAACCATTTCCTTTGTTATTATATGATTAATAAAAGGCAGGAGGACTGTGATTGCACGTGAATATGATCTTAATCATTGTTGAACTTCTCCATGTGGAACAGAAATGATGGTGGTTACCTGATGACTAGATTCAAGTTTCTTCTGAGTACTTTCTCTTCTCTGTGATGGTTCTCAGTGCCCTCCTGATCAGTGACAAATAAAGCTCTGGGATGCAAGGTGGGGTTGCCTTCATATATCATCAAATTCCTATTAAATTAAAATTATTGAAAACATTATCAGGCTGGGAATATTTTTAAGGCTACTGGAACTCTTCTGGAAAAGCAGCTCTTCAGAAGTATGAGATTCAGCCCTACAAATTTACCTGCCTTGAGGCTGCTCCCTTTGGTCCTTAAAATGTCTCTAAATTACATCAAAAATATCCTGTTAGGGGATTTGAAAGTGTTCTGCTGGAGAGCGAAGTCTACTCTGTTCTGTGGCATTTGAGTGTATTGATTTATTTATCAGTTTAGCCCAAATAAGTCTTGGTTCTTAACTTTTCTGAGTCATGGACTCTTTCTTAAGGATATGGTGGAAATTACAGATCTTCTTTCCAGAAAAGGGTACATATGCATTGAGAATTTTGTACTGAATTTCACATTATCGATGGATTACTTAGAGTATATACCTGAAATTAAAAAAAAAAAAAATTCTGCCTCAGATATTTCAGAGGCATGGTGAACTTGGGTCTAAGGCAGTTGTGACAAGTTCCTCTCATGGGAAATGGAGGGCTGATGTTCAGCCACAAAGCTGCTGGCTGTTCAGCATCAGTGCCTGTTTTGGCTGCTGGGCATCCATTCTAGTAAGACAGTGCCTCTGCCTCTTTCTCATTATGGTTATTAATTTTGTCCTTGTATACAGGAAACATCTCTGGATAAAATGCCAGAGAGAACAGGCCAACGATGAGAGAATGTGGTGGGCACCATGGAATGGAGAGGAAATTAGAGAGTATATCGCTACTCTTGGTCTACTGGGGAATAGCATGGAGATCTAGCTTTGTAGCCATGACTCACTCTGAGAAGGAACGTGCATCATATGCTGGGCTTCGGGTTCCCAGGTGTCCTATATCGATTGCAAAAATGGCCCCAATTCCCCGCTCCATCACCACTCTGTATCTGTTTTCTTTGCAATGTGATTTTACAGCTTTTCCAATCATAAAAGAGGAATGTTTCTGTACTTCTTGAATCTGCCTGAACATATGATTTGCTTTGGACAGTTGAACATGACAGAAGTGACAGTGTTGAGGTTAAGCGTCTAGATGTCACACCACTTTCCCCTTCTCTCATCTTCTCTCTTTTCTGTCCCTGCTGAGAAAATATCCTCAGACTAGCTTGCTGCAAGATGAGACCTGGTCATATATCCCAGATCCTCAATATGTAAGAACACCCCTGCTTTCAAACACAGATAAATGAACGAACTTTGTTGAATCAAGTTTAAATCCTTAGAACCACCCAGACAGCCTAGAGACACATAACCAAAACAAATGTTTGTTGTGGCCTATCTGTGAGGTTTCCTGGTTGCTTGTTCAGCAGCACTATTACACAGTTAGATAACTCATACATCCAGGCTAGCTGGATATGGATCTAGACACCAAAAGGATCTTAAAATGGACTTAACTTCCCCATATGTCTTGATGTCAGGATGTGATATAGAAAGTAGGGAATATTTCCTCAAGAACTGCACTCCCAGGCATGGCATGCTTCAGCAGAACATTCACTCAAAATTATCATGTCAGGAATTGTATTAGCCCTTAAGAATGCAATGGTGAACATAACTAGTTCTATTTTTTTTTTTTTTTTCAATCAGAGGTCATCTTTTGGTGGAGCTAGGACTTGAATTTGCCTCAAGCCTGTAGCGCTGAAACCAACTGGCACAATCCACACCTTTAGGTATCCTCTACTCTCAACTAGAATTGTACTAACTAGCATTTTTGGAATCATTCTGTTGAGAGTAGTTCTGAATAGGAACAAGGTTTTACAAATACAAACTCTTTAAATCTTTACTCTAAACCCAAGAGTGAACTCTAGCAAGAAAAACCCTGAAAAGAAAGAAGGAGCTGCTATTTGATAGTTTGACAAAATTGTGGCTATTTTTGTGGGTTATGATTTATTTACATTTTGCTAGCCCTTATCTTCTTCCAGGATTTAAGCTCTTTGGTGGTGATTCATATGAGGTCAAATGTTGTTACTTCCAAAACACAAGACTCTTGGGTGGAAGATACAGAAAGACTTACAGCCAGGTTTTCTGATCTTTGATCTAATGCTCTGCCTCAGAGTTATGTGATCGAGGAGGAATTATTTGACCTCTTTGATCTGGTTTCCTCATTGGAGACATTTTATTGGTGATGATTTGATTGCCTCACATCATGAGGAGTCATGATACAAAATGCTACTAAAAACTTTGAGTTCTGTTTCACTCTAAATAATAATGCTAATTTCTCTTAAATTAACTTGAGTTTTGTTTTTGTTTGCTTGTTTGTTTTTCCATCTGCAAAGGGAATGACACAGGATAGCTGGATTGACTGTTCAGCTCTCATATTAGTAGAGACGTTAAACACGAGACACACAGACAAAACTCTACTTACCACTAAATACATCTATATTTATTTTAAAATTATATCTATTTTTTATTTTTACTGAGTATACTTTTGCAAATATGAGAATATGATTAGAAACACAGAGGACTTGGGATGCCTGGGTGGCTCGGTTGGTTAAGTGTCTGCCTTCAGCTCAGGTCATGGTTCCAGGATCCTGGGATCAAGTTCCGCATCAGACTCCTTGCTCTGCAGGGAGCCTGCTTCTCCCTCTCCCACTCCCCCTGCTTGTGTTCCCTCTCTCTGACAAATAAATAAAAAGCATCTTAAAAAAAAAAAGAAACATGGAGGACTTGAGTTTCCTTATGTCCTTCCATATAAGATAAGACCTCTGGGAGCACCTGTGCCCATCAAAGCTGCACTCCACAGCCACTAGTAATACAAAAAAAAAAAAAAAAAAAGAAATGCATGACTTAGTCTATTACTGTTGTCAACTTCTTAAATGTATAATAAAGCTCATTAACAAACTAAATGACACAGATAGTGAGTATGTTAAGGTAAGTTATAAATGGTTAACATGAAAGCAGCAATAATAAATCTGGCTCACGATGTGTATTAGTCAGAGTTCTCCAGAGAAACAAAAGCAATATATATATATTGAGAGAGAGAGAGAATATGTGATTTATTATAGGAATTAGCCTACATAATTATGGAGGGAGAGAAGTCCCAAGATTTGCTGTCTGAAAGCTGGAGAAACAGGAAAACCAGTGGTACAGTTCAATCCAAAGTACAAAGGCCTGAGAACCAGGGGCACCAATGTCCGAGGGCAGAGGAAGATACGTATCTCAGTTCAAACAGAGCAAATTTGCCCTTCCTCTTCTATTTAGGCCCTGGATGGATTGGATGATGCCCACCTACATTGGTTAGGGAGATCTTTACTCAGTCTACTGATTCAAATGCTAATTTCTTCTGGACACACCCTCACAGATACCCAGAAATTTTGTTTTTTGTTTTTTGTTTTTTTATTATGTTATGTTAGTCACCATACAATACATCATTGGTTTTCTTGATGTGGTGATCCACGATCCATTGTTTTCGTATAACACCCAGTGCTCCATGCAGTATGTGCCCTCCTTAATACCCATCACCAGGCTAACCAATCCCCCCTCCCCCCTCCCATCTAAAACCCTGTTTGTTTCTCAGAGCCCATAGTCTCTCATGGTTCATCTCTCCCTCCAAATCCCCCCCCCATCATTTTTCCCTTCCTTCTCTTAGTGTCCTCGATGCTATTCCTTATGTTCCACAAATAAGTGAAACCGTATGATAATTGACTTTCTCTGCTTGACTTATTTCACTTAGCATAATCTCCTCCAGTCCCATCCATGTTGATGTAAAAGTTGGGTATTCATCTTTTCTGATGGCTGAGTAATATTCCATTGTATATATGGACCACATCTTCTTTATCCATTCATCTGTTGAATGGCATCTCGGCTCTTTCCACACTTTGGCTATTGCGGACATGGCTGCTATGAACATTGAGGTGCATATGGCCCTTCTTTTCATTACATCTGTGTCTTTGGGGTAAATACCCAGGAGTGCAATTGCTGGGTCATAGGGTAGCTCTCTTGTTAGTTTTTTGAGGATACTCCACACCGTTTTCCAAAGTGGCTGTACCAACTTGCATTCCCACCAACAGTGTAGGAGGGTTCCCCTTTCTCCACAACCTCTCCAACATTTGTTGTTTCTTTCCCTGTCCATTTTGGCCATTCTAACTGGTGTAAGGTGGTATCTCAGTGTGGTTTTGACTTGGATTTCCCTGATGGCTAATGATGATGAACATTTTTTCATGTGTCTGTTAGCCATTTGTATGTCTTCTTCAGAGAAGTGTCTTTTCATAACTTCTGCCCACTTTTTGACTTGATTATTTGTTTTTTGGGTGTTGAGTTTGAGAAGTTCTTTGTAGATCTTGGCTAACAGCCCTTTATCTGTAGTTTCATTTGCAAATATCTTCTCCCATTCTGTGGGTTGCCTCTTTGTTTTGTTGACTGTTTCCTTTGCTGTGCAGAAGCTTTTTATCTTGATAAAGTCCCAAAAGTTCATTTTTGCTTTTGTTTCACTAGCTTTTAGAAATGTATCGTGAAAGAAGTTGCTGTGGGCGATGTCAAAGAGGTTACTGCCTATGTTCTCCTCTAGGATTTTGATGGATTCCTGTCTCACATTGAGGTCTTTCATCCACTTTGAGTTTATCTTTGTGAATGGTGTTAGAGAATGGTCGAATTTCATTCTTCTGCATGTGGCTGTCCAATTTTCCCAGCACCATTTATTGAAGAGACTGTCTTTTTTCCATTGCATGTTTTTTCCTGCTTTGTCAAAGATTATTTGACCATAGAGTTGAGGGTTCATACCTGGGTTCTCTATTCTGTTCCATTGGTCTATATGTTTTTGTGCCAGTACCATGCTGTCTTGGTGATCACAGCTTTGTAATATAGCTTGAAATCAGGCAACGTGATGCCCCCAGCTTTGTTTTTCTTTTTCAACATTTCCTTGGCGATTCGGGGTCTTTTCTGATTCCATACAAATTTTAGGATTGTTTGTTCCAGCACTTTGAAAAATGTCATTGAAATTTTGATCGGGATGGCCTTGAAGGTATAGATTGCTCTGGGTAGCATAGACATTTTAACAATGTTTATTCTTCTGATCCATGAGCATGGAATATTTTTCCATCTTTTTGTGTCTTCTTCAATTTTTTTCATGAGTGTTTTGTAGTTCCTAGTGTATAGATCCTTTACCTTTTTGGTTAGGTTTATTCCAAGGTATCTTATGGTTTTTGGTGCTATTGTAAATGGAATCATTTCTCTAATTTCTCTTTCTACAGTTGCGTTGTTAGTGTATAAGAAAGGAACTGATTTCTGTACATTGATTTTGTATCCTGCCACATTACTGAATTGCTGTATGAGTTCTGGTAATTCGGGCGTGGAGTCTTTTGGGTTTTCCACATAAAGTAACATGGCGTCTGCAAAAAGAGAAAGTTCGACTTCTTCTTTGCCAATTTGAATACCTTTTATTTCTTTTTGTTGTCTGATTGCTGTTGCTAGGACTTCTAGAACTATGTTGAACAATAGTGGCAAGAGTGGGCATCCTTGACATGTTCCTGATCTTAAGAGACAGGCTCTCAGCTTTTCCCCATAGAGGATGATATTTGCTGTGGGTTTTTCATAGATAGATTTTATGAACTTGAGGAATGTTCCCTCTATCCCTATACTCTGGAGAGTTTTAATCAGGAAAGGATGTTGTATTTTGTCAAATGCTTTTTCTGCATCAATTGAGAGGACCATATGGTTCTTCTCCCTCCTCTTATTAATGTGTTCTATCACATTGATTGATTTGCAAATGTTGAACCACCCTTGCATCCCAGGGATAAATCCCACTTGGTCGTGGTGGATGATCCTTTTAATGTATTGTTGGATCCTATTAGCTAGGATTTTGTTGAGGATTTTGGAATCCATATTCATCAGGGATATTGGTCTGAAATTCTCCTTTTTGATGGGGTCTATGCCTGGTTTGGGGATTAAGGTAATGCTGGGCTCATAGAATGAGTTTGGAAGTTTTCCTTCTGTTTCTATTTTTTGATACAGCTTCAAGAGATTGGTATTATTTCTTCTTTGAATGTTTGGTAGAATTCCCCAGGGAATCCATCAGGCCCTGGATTCTTGTTTTTTGGGAGGTTTTTGATCACTGCTTCAATCTCGTTACTGGTTATTGGCCTATTCAGGTTGTCAATTTCTTCCTGTTTCAGTCTTGGCAGCTTATAGGTTTCCAGGAAGGCCTCTATTTCATCCAGATTGCTCAGTTTATTGGCATATAGTTGTTGATAATAATTTCTAATAATTGTTTCTATTTCCTTGGTGTTAGTCGTGATCTCTTCCCTTTCATTCATAATTTTATTAATTTGGGTCCTTTCTCTTTTCTTTTGGATAAGTCTGGCCAGTGGTTTATCGATCTTATTAATTCTTTCAAAGAACCAACTTCTAGTTTCATTGGTCTGATCTCCTGTGTTTCTGGTTTCTAATTCATTGTTTTCTGCTCTAATTTTAATTATTTCTCTTCTAATGCATGGCTTAGGCGTTGTTTGTTGCTTTTTCTCTAGTTCTTTAAGGTGTAGAGGTAGTTGGTGAATTCGGGATTTTTCTGTTTTTTTGAGTGAGGCTTGGATGGCTATGTATTTCCCCCTTAGGACTGCCTTTGCAGTATCCCATAGGTTTTGGACCAATGTGTTTTCGTTCTCGTTGATTTCCATGAATTGTTTAAGTTCTTCTTTGATTTCCTGGTTGACCCAAAGATTCTTGAGCAGAGTGGTCTTTAGCTTCCAAGTGTTTGAATTTCTGCCAAATTTTTTCTTGTGATTGAGTTCCAGTTTTAGAGCATTGTGGTCTGAGAATATGCAGGGAATAATCTCAATCTTTTGGTATCGGTTGAGACCTGATTTGTGACCCAGTATATGGTCTATTCTGGAGAAAGTTCCATGTGCGCTCGAGAAGAATGAGTATTCTGTTGTTTTAGGGTGGAATGTTCTGTAATTATCTATGGGGTCCATCTGGTCCAATGTATCATTCAAAGCTCTTGTTTCCTTGTTGATTTTCTGCTTAGATGATCTGTCCATTGCTGAGAGTGGAGTATTGAGGTCTCCTACAATTAATGTATTGTTATCAAGAGGACTCTTTATCTTGGTTAATAGTTGGCTTATGTAGAGGGCTGCTCCCATGTTGGGGGCATAGATATTTACAATTGTTAGATCTTCCTGTTGTATAGACCCTTTAAGAATGATATAGTGTCCTTCTGTGTCTCTTATTACAGACTTTAGTTTAAAATCTAATTTGTCTGATATAAGAATTGCTACCCCAGCTTTCTTTTGAGGTCTGCTGGCATAGAAGATGAATCTCCATCCCTTCACTTTCAGTCTGGATGTATCTTTAAGTTCAAAATGAGTCTCTTGTAGACAGCATATGGATGGGTCCTGTCTTTTTATCCAATCTGCAACCCTGTGCCGTTTTATGGGAGCGTTTAGGCCATTCACATTGAGAGTGACTATTGAAAGCTATGAATTAATTGTCATCATGATGACTGTGAAGACGTTGTTTTTATAGATTGTCCCTGTAAATTTCTGTTGTAGATCACACGTAATGTCCATCAACAGATGAAAGGATAAAGAAGAGATGGCATATATATACAATCAAAAAAAAAAAGAAATCTTGCCATTTACAATGATGTGGATGGAACTAGAGGGTATTATGCTAAGCAAAATAAGTCAGTCAGAGAAGGACAATTATCATATGATTTCACTCATGTGTGGAATTTAAGAAACAAAACAGAGGATCATAGGGGAAGAGAGGAAAAAATAAAACAAGATGAAATCAGAGAGGGAGACAAACCAAAAGAGACTCTTAATCATAGGAAACGCACTGAGGGAGGAGAGGTAGAGAAGAGGTGGGCGGGGGGATGGGTTAATTGGGTGACAGGCATTAAGGAGGGCACGTGATGTAATGAGCACTGGGTGTTATATAAGACTGATGAATCACACTGACCTTGACCTCTGAAACTAGTAATACATTATATGTTAGTTACTTGAATTTAAATTAAAATAAAAAGAAGAAAAAATAATAAAATATCCCTGTTCAAAAAATAAATAAATAAAATAAATAAGTCATAGAGATGAAAACTATAGCCTAGGAAATGTAGTCCATAATAATGTAATAATGTTGTACAGTGTCAGAAGGCAACTACTCTCGTGGTGACTATTGAGTAATGTACAGAATTGTCAAATCACTGTGTTGTATACCTGAAACTAACATAATATTCTATGTTAATTATACTTCAATTAAAAAAATTATCCAAACACACACACACACACACACACACACAGAGGTTGAAAATGACCTGGTAGAGAGATGTCTGATTTGTATACTAATAATAATTGTTACCAGGAAAGCTGGATCCTTGTGAGAAATCTTTCAGCAAAAGGTAGTTGAATAAAGAAGTGTTGTGAGGCAATTACTGCATAAAGTCAGGGAAAGTTCTTTGGAAAATACGATTAAAAATATACATAAATTCAGTATGATTACATTTACCAAAAACTATTTGGTTCCTTTAAATAATAATAATAACAATAGTTAACATTCATTAAGCACTTAGCATGCACCATGTATTACTCTAGGTTCTTTTAGTGTGTAAACTCAGTCCTCCCAATGGTCCTGTCAGCTAGACTCCTATTCCCCACATTTTATGGGTGAGGAAACAGAAAGTCTCAACCATTTGCCCAAGAACAGCTAGGGACGTTAAAGAGGATAGTAATCAAGAAAACATTCAAATCATATTTCTATTCTATTCTATTATTTTTATCCTATCATTTTTTGATTATTAGAAATTTAATTTATTGCTGCTAGACATAATTTGCAGTTGCATGTGACATGACACTTTTACATTTCAGTGCACCAAAAGAACAGGCAACAAAAGCAAAAATAGATCAGTGGGACTATACCAAATTAAAAAGCTTCCACACAAAATGGGAGAAAGTATGTCCAAACAAAATATTTGATAAAATCTATAAAGAACTATAACCCAATAGTAAAAAACAAACAGACAGAAAAACCAAATAACCCAATTTTAAAATTGCACTAAGAACTTGAACAGAGGGCGCCTGGGTGGCTCAGTCGTTAAGCGTCTGCCTTCGGCTCAGGTCATGATCCCAGGGTCCTGGGATCGAGTCCCACATCGGGCTCCCTGCTCTGCGGGAAGCCTGCTTCTCCCTCTCCCACTCCCCCTGCTTGTGTTCCTGCTCTCGCTATGTCTCTCTCTGTCAAATAAATAAATAAAATCTTTAAAAAAAAAAAAGAACTTGAACAGATATTTCTTCGAAGAAGACATACAAATGGTCAGTAAGTATATGAAAGATGCTCAACATCATTAATCATCAAGAAAATGCAATTTAAAACCACAGTGAGATATCTATCATCTTACCTCTGTTAGAAAGGCCATTAGAAACAAACAAAACAAACAAAAGCTAACAAATATTAGTAAGGATGTGAAAAAATTGGGACACTGTTGTACACTCTGCACTGTTGGTGGAAATGTGAAATGGTGCAGCCACTACTGAAAACAGTATAGAGGTTTCTCAGAAAAACTAAAAAATAAAACCACTGTATGATCAGCTAGTCCATTCCTCAGTATTTATCCAAAAAAAATTGAAATCAGGATATTGAAGAGATATACACACTCATGCTCCCTACAGCATTATTCCCAATAGTCAAGATGTGCATTTGAAGAGTTATTAGTCAGACAATTTCTCCAAAAACCATCTTTGCAAGGTAAAGACAAAGACACAGAGAAAGAGCTTTTGTGTTTCTCAAGTTATTTTAACCAATTTTTGCTAGTATAAACATTCTGGAATTTCTCCAGTGTAAACATATCTTAAACAGAACTATAACAGCAAACTAGTTTGATTAGGATTTAATCAATTTTAACTTCAGAGCATCATTTTTAATTGCATTCTCTGTGGTGTTCTTTTTAGTGAGCTAGATGTTTGGTTATATTATACAAAGATGTCCTTTAGTAAGAAAAGTACTAGAATCTATTCATTCAAAGAACCACTGTTTACTGAAGCCTCAGGCTTCAAATATAATAATTTTGCAAATTAAATGTCAGTGTCCTAAACTGTACTCAGGTTTCATTCAAAAGTGAGAGAAGAACTAATCATGTAATGGAGGAAATTACTGGTCCTGTCTAGATGATGGAAGGAAACTGAAGATGGAAAATTTAGCACAAGAAATATCTTAAAGAAATGAAATCAATCTTGGCAGAGACTTCTGATTGCCTTTCCAATATCCACGGCCCCCTGTCTCTCTCCTTAGTTTTAGAAATCAATTTTTAACCAGGCTCCTTGCCAAGCTGTGATAATATGACTAAGTTCTAGCAAACGAGTTGTAAGTAGGCACATAAAAAAGATTTCTGGAAAATCTGTGTAGAGAGGATCTACTCCTAGAAGGGACACTTCTTTAGTTCTCTTATCTTGTGTTAGCAGTTATCTTGGACCGTGAGGGGATTTGAGGGTGAGAACAATGTTGGCACTGGTGGACCAACTCTGGACACCCTCTTTCCAAGCTTATTCTGCTAATATCTGCATCTTTACCTGCACAGCAGTGTGTATGCAATTATTTAAACATTTGATGGTTTTCTGCCTTCCTTATTTTAAAAAGACTAAAATATGGATAAATGAAAGTGTGAAACAAATGGTATAACTTAATACAATTGAGACAATTCTGGAAATGAGCACATCCTCAGCTTTAATTTTCTACCCATGAGATTAATGCCATTCAACTGTCTGCTTCATCATGAAAGAAAAGAAAGATGTATAAATCTGTAAATATAAGTATACACATATTACTCAAACACATTTTTAAGTGTCATTTTCAAGTCAGTTATAAGGAACTGATTATTGTTTGACTTTCCTACACTGCATTTTCCAGGTGAACTTTCAAGAATTCATTATGGATAAAAGCAAAATAATCCTGTAGTTACTTTGGAATCCCATATTTTATGACAGTGTCATGCTCAAAACAATTCTGAAAATGCCTTAAAACTTAAAAGAGGATTTTTTTTGAAAAATCACAAGTGGTGTCATATATTTATTCTTTTATGTAGGTTTGGCTTGAGAACTAGCCTTCAGTCATAGATCAAAGAAAGAGAAATATTACTGAAGAAAGACATGTCTGTTCACGTAGGTATGCACATGGACATGTTTGGTCAAAGAACTCTGAAATTGCCATGAGAAATAAAAGCATTTTTGGAGTTAGTGTCTGGCGCCCAAGATGATTCTTTTGGAGAAACATTCATTTGGTTGTATGACTTACAAATACAGTGGTTTGAGTAGGTTCCATTTCCTTAAAATGATACTTTATAGTGCAGCTTTCTTATCTGCCCTATTTTAATGTCTTCGTTTATAGCTTCCCAAGCTTCGAAGATTTTCCTACCTATTGACTTCATCCTGTCCCACTTACTGGCCAACACAGGCATTACATAAGAACCATCAGCACCACCAACTTGTGAGGACTTCAAAATATCATTGGTTAGTCAACCTTCCTCTCCTCACTTTTTCTCTTTCACAACCAATCTGACCCAGGATCCTAGATTTCAGAGTTAGCCACTAAGGGACCATATTGTTTGCCTTTGGCTCATTCTGTCCTCCCACCTGTTGACTTATTTATGGGATTATATGTCATCAATAGCCCCTATTCCTAAGATTTACAACATCCCATTCACCCCTCTGGATTTGAAGTACTTCTTTGACTTCCCTTGGACTAAAGATTTCATTGCACCATTATATTCATGGCTGGGTCTTCCTGAGGACTGGAGCCCTGTTGCCATAACCAAGAAGAACGTTGATCACATAATTCAAAAACCTAACAGCATTCATTCCTAGATATATGATTAAGGCCCTTGTTTCAAATTTCCTTGCCTCTCTTCCACCATGGTTTGGAGTAAAAAGTGTGTGTCTCATACCATTTATATTGTTTTTCCCTCACTGTTAGTTGCTTAGGCCAAAAAATTTGTGGCTTTCTTTAGAAACAAAATAAAATCCAAATTTTTAAATGAACTCTACAAACCCTATATGAAGACGCCCCCACCTATCTTTTCAACTTGTCTGCCTCTATTCTCCCCCTTATTCACTATACTACAGTCCCTCTGACCTTTTCTGTTGCTAGAACCCATCAAGTTTGTTCTCAACTTTAGGATTCTACCCTCACAGTGTCTTCTTCTGGAAATGCTCCATTTTCAGACTTTCACGTGACTGCCTCTTCAGATCCCAGCTTTTGCCTTCCCTTACCACTATAGGTAGAGCAATAACCAACCCTGTCCCTCATTCCTATTCTTCCTTTCTCACATAAATTAGAGGCAAGCCAGAGACTTGCTTTTAAAAAAATGTTTTTTAATTTTTTTGTGGACTGCTCCTTTCTTAGAATTCTGCAAATGACAACACCAGCTTTTCTTTTTTTTTTCCCCCCTGTATTTGGATTTGTTTGATATTTAAAATCTTTCTTGGCTTTTGTAAATTGAGCTCCTGAGCTTAACTGTCTGGTTCATGAAATTTGGACAACTTTCTTGAATTCCAGATTATTTTGTTTATAAACATTGCATGGGCTTGTTTACATAGTTGGTGTGAGTAATCAATTTACACCACAGCTTTAAGAGCTATGCCTCTTTCCCTCTGTCCCACTTGGGGTCCCTACCATCCAGCTCCTCTTTAAGGAAGCAGAGCCTCAGATATTTAACAACCTTCCCACTCAATGCAAGAAATTTCTCTGTCACTTCCTGATAAGGGGCCATCCAGCGTCTTTGAGAATATGTTGGTGGTATGGAATTCATTATTTCACCAGCCAAGACATTACAACTTCATAAAACTCTAAGACTTCCTAGAGACTTCTTTCTTTTATTTCTTAAATTGTTTCCTGGAAACCACTACAAAATGGTTCTAATTCTTCATTTTAGATTACATAGAATAAATTCCTGTGCACATGCTGGCCATCTGGTTAAGTATGGACGGGATAAATTCATAATGGGGATAAGATCATGAGGGGATAAAGGCAGGGATTTGAGGAGGTAAGGGATAAAGCTAGATAATCAAAAACAAGCAACTACTGCAAGATCAGTAATGTCATAGCGTAGTGATCAAGACGCCATATTGTGTCTTTCTTCACCCTGTCTACTAGTGCCATTTATTTTCCCCTGAGAATGCAAGAATAAAGAGAACCTGCTACCTCTGAAAGGAGAAAGTTGTCAAAGAATTGTTGGAGGGTGAAATGAGAAACATAGAACTTGAAATCTTCCTAAAGGTAGTTCGTGGTATCCTCAAAACCTACTCTCTTACACAGAAACAAATCCCAGTTTAACTTCTCTGTTTCCTAGAGTTTGGAGTCTTAGAACCCTGAACTTCAATTGTCTCTGACCAGTGTCCCCAGACAAATTCCCAAACAAATTTCCTCTGTCTGAGTTCTTTAAATATAGCTCTTGAACATTTTTCCTTTGGAAAATCAGACATCTGTACCTCTCTTCCTTTCTTCCATTGCTATGACATTAATTGAGTGCTAAAATGTTGAGGTTATGGTATATTTGTCCCTTTGGTATTAGGGCCCAGATGTTGGTAGTCTCTCTCCTTTCTCTTCTCTGATGGTGTCCCCCCCTCACTGGGCTCCCTGAGCTATGGCACAGGTCCCATCTGTTCACATGCATGACTATTTTTACCTCAGAGAGAGGGATCCTTAGGATACAATTTATACACAAGAGTTGAGTGATAGGCACGCAGTCTTTGGTTGCTCCCTTAGCTTAAAAGGTTTACATATGTTAAAGAATCTCTTCTAGGCTTGCCTACCCTCTATCTCCAATTGTTGATTCCTTGATTTCATTTTCTTCCTAGTTCAATTGAACTTTTCGCCCTATAGTACAAGACTTAATTTTTCTTTTTGTTTTCTTCAAATCTCTGGAAGAATAAAGTTCTATCACAGGCATGAAACCCAGGGCAGCCCCTTGAGGTCAAAGCGAAACCACTCTCCACTCTCACCTAAGTAGTCACCAAGGAGAGAGTCCCTGGGATCTTTCCACTGATAATTCTACTATTACTCTTCTCTCTTTTTAAAACAAACAAAAAAACATAACATTTTAATCAGTCTTCTGTGGGCTACTTCTAATTTCAGTCATTACTTCCTGAAGATTTTCAGTCCCATATTTTATTTCTGTTCTTTCTACCTTTCTTAATCACAAAACTGTTAGCTCCTTGGGGCAGCAATTTTCCTTTGTTATATGAATTTCCAATGCACAACTCAGGGAGAAAGTGAATGAATGCACTTCTAAAAGCTCCCAATCACTTCTATCTCAGCATCTGTACCTTCTAGTGTTAGCGTCTTTTTCCAACATCACCTTAGAGATCCTTTCCTTTTTCTGGAAAGCACTTACATTCATATTAAGGCATATGTATTCACATCAATAGTCAATAGACTATGTTTCATCTGGTTTGATGTGAACCACTTATACCTCTAATTCATTCATAATTCAAATCATTTGGATCTAGCCAGAAGGAATATCCTCCCCTTCCTTTCACCTATAGCACCTCTACTTTAATGTGCATACATTTCCAAAGCCAAAAACACTGAAACAGACTAAGGAAAAAACACACACACACACACACACACAAGTAATGTATCCTTTTAAGAGTCTAAAGAGCTGGAACAATTTCCTAGGAATCTCACAACAGATTAGCTCCAGGATGTCTGAACAAAAATCTTTATACTCTGGGAATTAAAAATCAGCGGTTGAATTTATTATATGCCTAAGGTCTGCATCTTGTCCCATGAGACAATTCACAAGAAGAGAGATTCAGGAGGATAAAACTGACTAAGCCAGAAACATGTTCCACCAGATGTCAACGCGTCACCCCATTCTGTCAATACCCAACTCAGGTTCTCCTTATTTTGTATTGCTCCATCTCTGCAGTCTTCCCTTCATTAGACACCAAGACAAAAAGTCAACATAGTTGCTAAAACAACTTTTATTTTGACAGTTTAGTATTTCATCAGTATGCTTTTGTTTCAATGGAAAGATGTCTTCCCACGCTCTTAACGGAAGATGACTTTCTCATTAAGCCACGGCTTTTGCTTCTTCTTACATAACAAATGTGTACACAACCCACCTGCTTCTGGGTTACTTTCCATCTGTTCTTCAAGACAAACCCTATTACATATAAAAACAACTTTTTTTTTCCTTTTTATGGGCATTATGTCTTCATGCAAATGGAATTTGTAATCAACTTGGGTCATCTTTTCAGACAACAAAAATGTTTCAGGAACTTCATGACAATTAATTTACAGAATAACATGCTTATAAAAGCTAATCATTCTATATTTTTATTTATAAGGGAATGTTTCTGATAGACTAAGGGCAATTTAGATTTTATAATATATAATCACTCAGACGATAACTTCAGCAAAAAAGGGAATCTTCCTTCATCAGAGCCCAAATGGAGTTGAAAGTCATACAACACTTAGGATGTCAGAGCAACTGGGACATGGGGATTTTCTAGTGTGTTCCTACCCTTAGACTGCTTTGAGAATTCAAACAGAAAGCTGTGGACCCTCTTCCCAGCAAATGTACAGGCATTCAAAAGTATTCATATTGTATCAGGTTTGCTTTCTTCCTCTGAGGCCAAAAATCATAACCCAAATAAAGAACACCTGATTTAGTCCAATTCTTTTCATTTTTGATGACAAAGAAACTGACACTATAGAAGCTAATTGATTTATTTGAGATTCTAATTATTTAGGCCTAGAAATCATGCTATCTATTAATAGAACAATTATTTCCTTACTGTAATAGATTGTGTTTTGCTATTTAAAAAATATGTTTGAATATTATTTCTTCTTCTGTATTGATGAATACACCTATAATGATATTAAAGTCAATAAAGTTAAGGAAACCATATCCCCAGAGGTTAACTGGCCTCCTGCAAATCAGTTACCTAGGAATAAATATTTTCAAAGGGAGTCTCTTTTGCTATTTTACCTTCATGTTTCAATGATCTTGAAACTTAAGCAGGTGCTTACTATTATAATTATTATTATTGTTAAATTTACAATTATTATTTTATAATAAGGAATTTAAAGAGACAACAATGACCTCAGGTTGATTTCTCCAAAGGCAGCCTCGATTTTACTCTTCTCTGAAATTGTCCATTCTATTTTTGCTATTGCATCACATAAAATATTAGAGAAAACACATTTGGAAAAATATTACAAGAAAAATGAGGTGAAAATTAGAATTTCACAGCCTTTCTTGGTTTCCTTATGTACATTATCTAATTCCTGTTTTTCTAACATGGGGTTGTGCAGTGATTTAGGACCACGTTAATCATTTTAATGTTCTCACTCAGTTGTAGGGGAAAATGAAATAGCTGAATTTATGCTAAAAATAAACCTTACAGATTTGCTGGATTGCATGACATTTGAGAGTAAACAACTGTCCTCGCTCTTGGAAAGCTAATCCTGCCCGGCTTTTGACTTTCCCAAGAGATTGTTCTAATAGATTTTTTAAGCTGAATGTTGGATAATTGTTTCCACAATGAGCACAGATTGGTTTTCTCAAAAGAAAAAATGAAAATGAAAGTTCTGTCCAATTAAAATAGAGTTATTAATACTATGCTGTGCTGGAAAAGAAAAGTCTGCTCTTCAAAGACTTGTGCAATTTATCACAGAAACACAAATTTTCACAGCAACTGAAAGAATTGGATGAAGAATTAAAAGCTTTATGAAGAATTTAAAAAGCAGTGATTTAGCTCTCTTTAGTTGTCACATATGGAAATATTAACATCCCTGGCAGAGAGGAATAGATGCCTTCACATTGGCTCTACTAACTTTTCACCACAGGGACGATGGTTCATAGGGAAAGCCCAGAGTCCTGTAGTTGGTTATTTATACCATGTAGTTAGCAATAGGAAAGATTAGCACCATATGATAGGGTATCTAGATTGAGAATACTCTTTACTTCTTGATCTAGTGATCTTCCTTTAATTTATTTTTTAAAAATTTCTTAAAGGATTTTATTTATTTATTTGAGAGAGAGAAAGAGAGAGACAGCATAAGCAGGGTGGAGGGGTAGAGGGAGAGGGAGAAGCAGGCTCCCCGCCGAGCAGGGAGAAGGACACGGGGCTCCATCCCAGGACCCTGGGATCAGGACCCAAACCGAAGGCAGATGTTAACCGACTGAGCCACCCAGGCACCCCTAGATGTTCCTTTCATTTAAACAATGTATTACTTTGTGAACAATATGCTTTGGAATTTCTGATTGTTAGATAATCTAGCTATTTATTGTACTTAAGCCCAAATCAAGAAAAATGCCTTTTTGAATTGATATTCACATTGTCCATTCTATTTTTTGCTATTGCAAAATTGCTATTGTAAAATGGCTGTTGATGCTATCATGAGTCAACATACTTACTTATATTCCAACATCCTACTTCTTATGTCCTTTGGTGCCAAAATACAAAGGATCGAAGAAGGGTAGACTCATCATTATCTGTCTAAACATCAGACTGAGTGAAGACGTTATATGGGCAGTGTTCTCAAATGTGGTCCCCCAACCACCTGCATTCAAATCTCCTTGGTTTTGGTTTCTTTTTAATGCTAATTCCTGGACCCTATCCAAAATTTAAAGAATCAGACTATATGAAAGCAGGTACTAAGAATATGTAATTTAAACAAAAACACCATAGGAATCTTATAAACAAAAAAGTGAGGAATACCACTGTATGGTGAAAAGGCAGAAAAGCAAGTGCTGAGAGAGTCCATGATTGTGGAGAAACTTTCATGAACTGCACTGACATGGAAGATGTTTCTGGTGAGTCACAGATCGCAAAGGAGACCCACCAGCCCCTGTGTGGTGGTTCTAATATAAGTTATTAATGTGCTAGAAGATGAAAGAAAAATATTTTACTCACTTAGAACTTCAGGAGAATTTCATTTTAATTTATTAAAAAGAATGGAGCACATTTTTTATTACTAAATTATATACTTCAAAGAGTTTAAATTACCTTTTAAATATGAATTTAGGCCTTCTTTTTATTCAAATTTAAAAGTGATAAATGAAATCTTTAAAGTACTACTCTATTGAAACATAAATATTTGTTGTATAAAGTTCAAGTGCACGTAGAGGGTTCACCAAGATAGATCATATGTTGGGCCATGAAACAAGTCATGGAACATTTCAGATGACTGAACTTTTAAGGTATGTATGTTCTGAAAGGGCAGATGCGTACTTTACAACACAAAGCCTGATGATACATATATCATGATGTATATGATGATATATACATACATATATCAGGTGAAAGGTAGATGAGGGACAGGATATTTACACAGCTTCAAATGATCTCCCCCAAATTACTTATTAATTACAAAGGAAAACTATTAAATTTAAAGTGATGGATTTTGGGGCACCTGGGTGGATCAGTTGTTAAGCGTCTGCCTTTGGCTTAGGTCATGATTCCAGGGTCTTGATCCCATTGAGCTCCTTGCTCAGTGGGGAGTCTGCTTCTCCCTCTCCCTCTGCCTGCCACTCCTCCTGCTTGTGCTCTCTCTCTCTCTCTGTCAAATAAATAAAAAATAAATATCTTTAAAGAACAAAGTCATGGATTTGGGCAGATACCGCATTAATCAACTCACCAAAGTTAACATGTCCTATTAAAGGGGCAAAACAACACAATGTTCCTCTCATTGTGATGCACTAAGAATACAGCAAAAAGACAGGTCATACCATGAGTTGATGACAAGATGGAACAAATGGAATTCTTTGCCAGTAGTATAAAGTAAATTGTAATAACTACTTTGGAAAATTGCATGGTACTATTGACTAAAGCTGAACATATGAATACTTAAATCCCAGCAATTTCATTCCTCAGTGCATATCTGCTAAAATGTGTGCATAGTAGATTTTTTTTCATAGTAGCCCACACTGGAAATAACCCAAATTTCCAAATGGATAAATAAATTTAGACAAAATTGTTTTGATTCTTAATTCAACTTTCACTCTTGTTATTGGTCTAAGAAGATTTCCTATTTCTTGAATTCAAGATTCATGATTCAATCTTGGTAACTTATACGATTTTAGGAATTACTTGGGTTTTTTTTTTCTAAGTTACCTGACTTGTTAGTATTTAATTGTTTATAGTAATCTGTTATCACTCTATGTATTTCTGTGGTTATGTATTGTAGTGTTTTCCATTTCTCATTTTGGTGTTTGGGTCTTCTCTCCCTCTCTCTCTCTTTTATATTAGTAAAAGTAGTTAAAGCACTGTCAATTTTGTTTATTTTTTTGGAAAAACTGGTCATTACTTTCAATGTTATCTTATTGTTTATTCAGATCTCTGTTTTATTTATTTCTGATTTTTCTTTGTTACTTCCTCCTCTACTAAATTTCAGCTAAGTTTCTTCTTTTTCTAATTCCTTATGGTGTAATGTCGAATTGTCTACTTGAACTTTTTTTCTTAATACAAGCATTATAGCATAAATTTCACTCTAACATCTGCTTTTGCTGCATCCCATAGGTTTTGGGATATTGTGTTTTCTTTTCCTTTTGTTCTGAGACATATTTTGATTTGCCATTTGATTTCATAATTGGCCCATTGCTTGTGCAGTGATGTGCTGTTTAATTTTTATGTATTAAATACTTAATATTTACATTATAGATTTTCCAGCTTTGTTTTATTATTGATCTTCAGTTTTGTAGCACTGTGTTTGGAAAATATACTTAGTGTGATTTCAGTCTTCTTAAATTTGTAATATTTGTCATGTCTCTTTTTATGTGACTAAATCAGGGGATTTTTCTGTGTGTACTTGGAGAAAATGTGTGTTCTATTTTTCTTGGATGGAATGTTTTATATATATCTTTAAGAACAATATACTCTGAAATATACATGAAGTAAAAAATGCTCTTGTTGAAAAAAAATAATTTTAACCGAGGTTACTTGTTTAAAGTAAAGCATATCAGAAGGGAGGTGGTGGGGATGGGTGAAATAGGTGAAGGGGATGAAGAGTACACATATCATGATGAGCAGTGAGGAATGTATAGAAATTGTTGAATCACTGTATTGTACACCTGAAACTAATATAACTCTGTATGTTAACTATACTAGAATTAAAATGAAAAGCTTATTTAAAGAAAAAGAAAGAAAAGGCAAAAAAATTTTAGGCAAAATTCATACAGTTAACTACTCTTATATGAAACAACATAGATGGATCTCACCAACTTAATGGTAAGTGATAAGACACAGAAAACTCTATTCTATATGATTCCATTTATATAAAATCTAAAAATTGGCAAGACTAAACCAGAATATTAGACATCAAAATAGCATTTACTTTGAGGAGAAGGAGACTTTTTTGGGAGTGGGAATGAGGGGAGCTTCTGGGGTGCTGATAAATTTTCCTATTTTCTTATCTAGGTGGTGTTTACATGCATATGATCACTTTGTGATAATTCATGGAGCTATTCACACAGGATGTGCACAGCTCTCTGTTGTATGTTACAATATATAATAAAGAAATAGCAAAATCTATGTTAAAAATTTTATCAAAGGACACAAAAAAATCCTAAATGAACATAAACACTGTTCATGCTTGGCATAATCTAGCATTGTAAAGATGCCATTCTCCTTATATCAGGTTATAAATTCAGGGCATTTTTTGGGAACATTTCACCAGAGTTTTTTAAAGGACTGACCAAACTAATTAAAAAGTCATACGGAGGGCGCCTGTGTGGCTCAGTCAGCTAAGCCTGTAACTTCGGCTCGGGTCATGATCCCAGGGTCCTGGGATCGAGTCCCCACTGCTCATGATTTCTCTCTCTCTCTCTCTGTCTCTTGGATAAATAAATAAAATCTTTAAAAAGAAAAATTCATATGGAAAGACAAGAATGCATGAATAATAAAGATTAAAAATAAGAAGAGGAAAGGAGACTCACCTTAAAGGATATGAAGACATTCTATAATTCCATTGTAATGAAGTAAAATCTTTTTGTTTTAAATAAAATAACATAAAATAAAGTAACATGTTTCTGGCCTGGGAACCAAAAGACCAATGGAATGCAATACAAACCCCAGAGTCTAGTTTATTTGGAAATTTGGTACATAATAAAGGTGGAATCAATCTCTATTGTCATCAACAACAATAACAATGAATGAGTATAATTTCATGATACTTCATTATATGGAGAAAAATAAAATTGTAGAACATATAAACAAGAATAATGTCCAAATGAATTAAAGTCTTAAATGTGGCAGCTAAAATGAACAGATACTACAAGAAAATAAAGGCAAGTATATTTCTGATCTCAGAGTTGGGAAATATCTCACTGAGAAAAAGAGGACACCCCCCAGGAAAGTAAGGAAGTTTACTCCATAGACAGCTCCAAAGGGGAGGCTGGAATGGCTAACAATATTTGAAAAGAAGAGTGCTCACACTAGTAATCAGGATAGTGACAGGATATTTTTGGACTCTTCATTTTTTTTAAATTTATTTTTATTTTTATTTATTATTATTTGTTTGTTAGTTTGTTTGACACAGAGACAAAGAGCGCACACGCAGGGGTCGCAGCAGGCAGAGGGAGAAGCAGGCTCCCCGCTGAGCAGGGATTCCCAATGCGGGGCATCGTCCCAGGACCCTAGGACCATGACGTGAGCTGAAGGCAGACGCTCAACTGACTGAGCCACCCAGGCGCCCTCTTTTGGACTCTTCAAATGAGACAAATGTGGAAAGTAAAATAACAGTAAAATTTGGCGAGAACAGGAAAAAATGGGAATCCTCATGCAGGTTTGATGAGAACGCGATCTGAGTTCCAACATTCTGGAGCTCTATCCAGCCTTACTTAGCAAAAGGAATGGGGTCTACCCAGTGATGGATTCAGTCAGAAAACAATTCCATATATCTCATCAGGAATATGTCCAGAACCTGGGATGGTCATTGAGCGTATTGTGGTAGGATGGGAATGAGGGTGGGGATGAAGAGAAAAACAGAAGAGGGGCTTTACAAAAACCAATGGGGCTAAAGTGCCCTAAGCTATACAGTAAGTACCATTAACTCTACTTCCTGCATGTTAGGTGCAGGTGAGAAAGGGGAAAACATGGAAAGAAAAAGAAGTCCTATTTATAAGCTTTCTTAATTGTCATGTATCATCTTACAGGGACAATTTGTGTTTAGAGAGAAATCAAAGTAATGACCATTGTGTTTAATTGCATTACCTCTGAGTTTCTCTACAGGAAAATAAACTACTAATATCTGTGTGAACTGGTAAATTTCCCAACATGCCCAAAGCTGCAAAAATTTTATACAATGTTATAACTCTTCTGATGTGGCTCTAGACCTCCTTCCAGCTGGCTCTGGGACACAGCGGTCCCTGGGCGGCCGTCTATAGAGCCCTGGCTTATAAATTGTGGTCACTGAGGTAAATTACTCTATTCCTCAATTTAATAGCTATGAAACGAGTACAATAGTGCCCACTTTATAAAATTGGAGTGAAGTTAAATCAAATAATTCATGCACAAGACTTGGCAGATAGTGATCCCTCAGTAAATGTCAGCTACTACTTTTAGGTTCTGTTAAGAATGCCTTCTGAGATTCTTCTTAGTCCTCTACCTGTATCTTAGATGGATTTATTTATCGTCCCCTTCATGAATCATTCAGACCTCCAAGCTTTTCCTCATACCTGGAACAATTTTTCCTAACTATTCTCCAAAGGTTTTTCTGTTTTTGTTTTTTTCTTCATTCTATCTCTCATAGTTCTCGAAATTCATTTTTTCCAGGGAGACTTTTCGAAGACCAGAATTAAGGGAAACTGCAGTATTTGGTCAAACTTCAGGAAAAAAGTTTTCTGATCATAGTCAGTATATTTTTGTTAGTAGTAAAAGAATATTGAAGTGGTTGAGTCAGTACAACTTTTACTAGGAAGTTCAATTACAAAAGATGAATTTTATTAAAAAAACTGCCATAAAATATTCTTTAATCTGGAAGGTATCCACATAAAACAACAGACCAGATTCTATCTGTCATTTTGTACAGTTACTTAATGTTTCAAATTAAAGTAGGGGAAAAAAAACCCTTACAAATAAGAATCAAAGAGGACTAATTCTATTAAGTACTTTATTTATGAAAACAAACTTAATAGATGTTCTGAAGTGGGGGAGATTGTACAATTTTCATACACAAAAAAGGTTAAACCTTTTTAGAAGAGTGTAATAGGGTGAGCGGTGTGTGTTTTTTAATCTTTCAAAATAAGAATCAGAAACTTGATGAGGAAACTCCTGAGGGCATAATCACAAACTGCTTGACCAAAACACACACAGGTGGCTTTGCCAAGACTATTCTTTCTGCCTAGTAATGTCACAGTGACTTTGAACTCCTTTGGTGCTATTGAAATCTCTGTTCATACAACATGTCATTCCCACAACTTTTGTCTATCACTTGGCATTGTATTTATTCATGGAAGAACACCGCTGGAAATACCTGTTCTGGGAATGGTTTGTGTTGAATGAGCCATTGTGAACGTTTATATATACTCATTTCCCTGAAAATATCCAGCAGATAAAGCGTCTGCTGGAAAACCAATAATGTACTCCAGTTTCAAAATAAACTGGCTTGTTGTTCTGAAAATTGGCAAGTAATATCTTTTGTGTGAGGGTATTTCCCTTTAAAAATGGGAAAGATAAAATTGTGCTTATATACCCTGCAAATCGTTTTCTTTGGTAGTGTAGACTACATATTTGGTTTCTATAACTTCACAAGTAACCCTAACTGCTAGACTGATTCATTTTGACAATATGAATCTCTTGCAACACCTTCAAGCCCCAGATTATTCTTTATGGAGCAGCCTTCCTTCAGTCCAGTCTGTGCTCAGTATAGGATCACACCGCAGGCTCATCATTGCTCTTGTGTTTTCGAGACCCCCCATCGGTCCCCACATAACAGTAACATGGAGCCTCCTGCTGCTCCTGCCCAATCTGTTTCCTTCCTTCCATTCATCAATATGCTATGATTGGGGCTCAGTAGTAGAATGCAGGGTCAGTACATTATATGGTAAAAAAAAAAGAAGAAGATAGTAGGAAGGGAAAAATGAAGAGGGGGGTGGAATCGGAGGGGGAGACGAACCATGAGAGACTATGGACTCTGAGAAACAAACTGAGGGTTTTAGAGGGGAGGGGGTGGGGGGATGGGCTAGCCTGGTGATGGGTGTTAAAGAGGGCACATACTGCATGGAGCACTGGGTGTTATACGCAAACAATGAATCATGGAACATTACATCAAAAACTAATGATGTAATGTATGGTGATTAACATAACATAATAAAAGAAAAATAAATAAATAAATAAAACATTTTTTAAAATTCCCAAAAAAGAATGCAGGGCCAAAAGTTGGCTGACCCACATTGATGGGGAAAGGCTGAGGAAGGAACATGGGGGCACTGTCATAGGAAGATTTTTAAAAGACTTTCACGTAGGGACAGAAGACCAAGAAGTGAATCTGGACTAAGGTGATTTCAGTACTTGAAGCTGATCTGAACACAGTTATGACTTGGACCTTTGTTCTGTCCTTACTGAAGTAGCCAGCTAGGGAAATCTTAGTGACCGAAGTTTGGCAGGGGTTCACCTGAGCAAACTCTCTGATTTGGTAGGTCTGATAGTAGGTCTCAGGGATCCAGGCCCTGGTAGAGTAGATCCCAGATGAGAAATTGCAGTAAGCGTGTTTAGTTTACAGATGTGTTTGGTGAGGGAGGTGAGAGCAGCATTCGCAGTTCAGAACAAGGCTGGTTTAAAGACAACCGCCTGTGTTGAAACAGAGAACTAGGATAATAAACCTCTTCATTGTCTTCATCCATCTCAGGCTCAAATCGCTCAACCATTCTTTATCAATTTTTCATTTATCTTTATATCTCATTTTCTGCGGAGGTATGATTGTTCCACTTGGATAATAGCATATTTCCTTAAGGGCTCCATGTTATGGGTTGAATCTTGTCTCCAAAAAAGATACATTGAAGACTTAATCCTCAGTGTCTCCGAATGTAACCTTATTTGGAAATACGATCATTGCTGGTATAATTAGTTAAGATGAGGTCATACTGGAGTAGGGTGGGCCCCTAATTCAACATGACTGGATCCTTATAAAGAATGAGGTGAAGACAGACACAAAGGGAAGACGGCCACCGAAGACAGAGATTTGAGTTACACTGCCACAAATCAAGGAATATCAGGGGCCACCGCAACCTGCTTAGACAAAGAGGATTCCCCACTGGATGCTTCTTCAGAGGCAGCATGGCCTTGCCCACACCTTGACTTCCAGTTCCTAGTCTCCAGAGTGTGAGAAAATGAACATGTGTTGTTGTTGTTTTTTAAAGATTTTATTTATTTCTTTGACAGAGAGAGACACAGCGAGAGAGGGAACACAAGCAGGGGGAGTGGGAGAGGGAGAAGCAGGCTTCCCGCTGAGCTGGGAGCCCGATGTGGGGCTCGATCCCAGGACCCTGGGACCATGACCTGAGCCGAAGGCAGACGCTTAACTGACTGAGCCACCCAGGTGCCCCACATGCGTTGTTTTAAGTCAGGTAGTCTGTGGTACTTTGTAAGGGCAGCCCTAGGAAATGAATGCAGTCCATAAAAGCAGGGAATATGTTGCTGTATTTGCTGCTGTAACCCCCACTGCTGGCCTGGTGATTCCCACCCGGTGAGTACATGTTACAAGCAGGTAGAGATGTGCCCTGCCTTTCCTTCCATTCCACTAGATTGAATTTCCATGAGGCCGGGGACCATTCCTGATTCATCTTATTCACCCCTACAGAAAGTGTTCTTCACTTCACCCTAAAGGATTTGTTCAGTGGAAACATGCAGGGTCTCAAGTTTTATGTTTTTATCATAGTCCTTTATTTATTTATTTTTTTCCAGTAAAGTTATGGGTAGGATAACCACGGAAACATTTATACCCAGGAAATACTGTGTACGTCTATTTACATATCTTCTGCAATTCTATCCCCAGATAGTAGACAACTTCCTATTTATTACTATTCCCAGAATATTGAAAAAAATAGAACAGTTCACACTTGGGCCACTTGTATCTGTGAGAATATACCGTGTTCTCACAATTCTCAGCTGGCTCATCACTGGTTAGTGTCTAAACTCTGGAAAGAAATGTCCCATTTTGTTTATGTTCACAAACTCAGTTGCTTCCTGAGTGCTTCCCTTGCCCCCATCAGCCATTTCTCAACCAGAAAGGCAACAAACAACTCTTTTATTGCTATAGCTGCTAGCAATCTCCATTGCTCAAGAAGGTCCCTTTAAAGAGTTTGTTACCTATAGTAATAATAATAAAAACAAAAGAAAATCCCTAAGGACAGAGCCGTCCAGCCAGTGTCAGTATTACCATTATTCGGAAAACGGAAGTCATAGAGTCGCCATTACCATAAACGTATCTCCTTTTTATTGGCAGATGTTTCACTTAAATAAGCTTAATCAGCATTTGGGAAGATTCACTTTGGCAGCAGCTAAAATGCATGAATATTCACTAATCTCCTTGTGTCCCAGTTGCTTTGCCAGTTGTTCTGGAAAATACATTTATGAGGGTGCACTGGAGACAGGCAGTTGAAAGTATGAAGAACCACACATTGCTCCTGATTCGTGCATAGCTCCACACAGCAGGAGAATATATATGATTTTTTTAGCACCCTCATATACCATAAAATGTACATAAGTACCTGTTTTTTAATAATACTCTCGTAATCCCTCCAAAAATGCTGGTACTAAGGGAAATTAAATAGCATTTTATATTCTAATCATCTTAACTTTGAATTCTTCGTATATACATGATGAGCTTAGGAAGATACGATCATTTCAGTTATCAAAAACTAACAAGAATATTTGCAAGAAACAGAAATACACTCATGCTCGTTATATAAAGGGAAATTTACCACCGAGAGTCAGTAGGTTTTGGGGTAGGGCTGGCTGAACCTCCCAGAACTCAAGATCAGGGGATGAAGAGAATCCATAAAGAGCCAAAGCACTTCCTCTCTCTGCCCCTTGTCCCTATCCTGCATTTCTCTGCAGACCATCCCTCTGTGTTTACAGCCCCAAATGACCTCCCCTATTCTCAAGTCTATGGACTTTTCTATTTCCAAGGATCACCACTGACTGATGCTAAGCTTCTATGTGTCTTAGTCCGGGTCCTGAGAGAGTCACTCTGAGTAACTCAGCTCATGCTCCAGATGTCCACGCTGTCCAAACAGGCCAACAGGATGGCTGAGGCCCAGTGCTGTCCTTGACCTGTGGAGAAGAAGCAAACTGAAAGCGAAGTAGGCACCTGAAACAAACTTCAAAAGGGCTCCAAAGACATATAATGAAAATAATCCTTCTGATCGCAAAGTGTTGTAAATATAAGCTGCACGTTGTTTTGATCATACCATTTAGTTTATCCAAAATTTGCTTCACAATTCTGACAACACTTTCTAGTACCTGGAAAAGATTATATTATGTACTGATTTATAAATCAGTGAGTAGAATACTGTTTTCTTTTGTCTGATTCCACTAGTTAGTTAGCATTGATATGCTGGTAGGTGGTATTTTCTCTGCAAAAATTGATTAAGAAGTTCTCATGATGCTTGAGTATTAAGATTCTTCTGGTATAGAACTTTCCTGGTCTTATTTCTAGAAAAGTCAAAAATCTACAGATTACTTTATAGTTCCTGAGAAAATTCAACTTAATCCTTTGAGAAAACTGATTTCTGTTATTAACTAGTCTGCCCCTATTAATTTTTCTCTATACTGCCATTATCAAACTCAATCTTGAAACTATAAAAGGATTTGTAACTACTCCTCTAGAAAAATGTTTCACTTGATTAAACTCTGTTCTGTCCTTGAAATCACCTAAAGTAATCAACTCAGATTATGGAACAGTGATTCACTTTTGATTCATATGTTATACATGGACACAAGAGCAGAGGTACAGTACATTTTTTTTATTAATTTACAGAGATCCAGAGTATTCAACTATGGAAGTTTAAATGAAAGAGGTCGTCTGTCAACCCTAAACCAGTCAGAACATAAAGCAACTAAAATACATAATGTTTATGAAAATAGGAAATATAGACATATTATGCTTCCTCAAGTGTGTTTTTTTTTTAAAGATTTTATTTATTTATTTATTTGAGAGAGAGAATGAGAGAGAGAGAGCAGGAGAGGGGGGAGGGTCAGAGGGAGAAGCAGACTCCCTGCCGAGCAGGGAGCCCGATGCGGGACTTGATCCTGGGACTCCAGGATCATGACCTGAGCCGAAGGCAGTCGCTTAACCAACTGAGCCACCCAGGCGCCCCCTCAAGTGTGTTTTTAGTTCATAGTTCATACTGATAGTTGACAAAGAGGAAGAAAGCCTAGACTTTACTCTCATGTATGCAATGCATGCTTTGTGTTATCATTTTATCTGCCTAATACAGTGTCTAACATCTAGGAGGTACTTAATATTTGTTAAAAGAATAACAAACACAATGATGCCATAAATCTGCCTAGTTTCTTCACTTGATAATGCTGATGGATTTCAGTAAGGAGTTTGTGGTGGTCTTATTCTGTGTGTTATAGATGTGTAATAGAATAGCACACACAGAATAAGACCACCACAAACTCCTTACTGAAATCCATCAGCATTATCAAGTGAAGAAACTAGGCAGATTTATGGCATCATTGTGGGATTGGAGTTCAGAGTAAGATCCAGGAATTAGCAAAGCCTGTGTCAGAGTAAGAAGTGTTGGAACATAGATACGCATTCCTAAGTCCTGGATAATGGACTTGGGAATAAAAGCGCAGATCCGTAGAAGGTACCCATTAGAGGTTCACATTCATAGGAGCTGGAAAAGGCAACATAAACAAAAGGCGGGAGGGAGACAGCTCTGCTTACACCCACCATGGACCACATGATCCTTGACCAGAAAGCAGTACTGTCACCTCCTTATACTCAGAAGACACAAGGTATCAAAAATAAGACACTTGAGTTAAATTCTTTCTTTCTGAGACAAGGCGCATAAGGAAGTAGCTTCAGAGGTCAGGATTTGTGAGCCAAATGAGAAATGGCCTCAGCAAACAACTTTGTTACAGTGAATAGAAGGCAGATGTGAAGAGAGTGATGAGACACAGGTTGTCCAGAACCAAGTCTGAAGTAAAACCACTTTGCTTGAGGAGCTTTGAAAATAAATTCAGTTTACTAAACCTGAAGATGGGGTTCCGTGGTGTCAGGCTAACTGAAAATCAAACAGCAAAAGAGAGATGATATGATAATGGCACAGAGCTGGATCAGGCTATCTAGAAAGAGACACAGAACAGGGCCGGTGGGCACATCTTTTGGATAATACTTATTTCAGGGGCGCCTGGGTGGCTCAGTTGGTTGAGCGACTGCCTTCGGCTCAGGTCATGATCCCGGAGTCCCTGGGTCGAGTCCCACATCGGGCTCCCTGCTCAGCGGGGAGTCTGCTTCTCCCTCTGACCCTCCCCCCTCTCATGTGCTCTCTCTCTCCCTCATTCTCTCTCTCTCAAATAAATAAAAAATAAAATAAAATCTTAAAAAAAATACTTATTTCAAAAATATTTATACATATATATATTAGTAGCATACTATTTTTGAATTTATATTTATATATAAATATATTTATATATATATATTTTTTAAAGATTTTATTTATTTATTTGAGACAGAGAGAATGAGATAGAGAGAGCATGAGAGGGAGGAGGGTCAGAGGGAGAAGCAGACTCCCTGCCGATCAGGGAGCCCGATGTGGGACTCGATCCCGGGACTCCAGGATCATGACCTGAGCCGAAGGCAGTCGCTTAACCGACTGAGCCACCCAGGCGCCCCTAAATATATTTATATTTATAGGAATTAGTATTAATAGAAGTAACATTTTAGCACTTTATAAGGATGTATCCGACAGTATTTAGTTTATGAGTGACTAATGGATATTGTTCAGTTGTTCTGTGCTAGAGTTACAGACTTGGAATCTTTTGTCATCCATGCTTGTTGTCCGACTCAGCTGAACTACTGTGTTCAGGAAGAAGGAAGTGCAAAATCTTTTCATGTATTCCTGATATATGAATACAGATTTATACAGATTTAGGTATCCCTTAGTAAATGCTGTTTAAGTAATCAAAATGGAATAAATCAAATATTCTTCTTGAAGCTAACACTCCAGTTCTGATAAGAGAAAAGGCAGGTTAGCAGTGGACTGTGAGTGGGCTTTCCTAGAAAGGGCATGAGGCAGAGAGCCTTGTTTGGCATCCTTAGTATTTCCCTGACTCTCTGAGTTTCAGTTTACTGATATGAAAAATACTAGTTTGAGTCCAGATGATCCATAAGTTTCTGGTTTCTGTGACTTACTTATTTTTATTATTTTTAAAAAGACTTTATTTACTTATTTTTTATTTATTTATTTATTTATTTATTTATTTATTTATTTATTTATTT